>NW_025893206.1:43385-182984 GCF_002878395.1 Capsicum annuum
TATATATATCATAATACAAGTAAGATGACCTTTAGTACATATTCTCATCCATTAATTATTGATAGAAAAACATATGCATCTGCTCATTTTACTTTATTTATGCTCCATTACAATTCCTGACAAGAACCAATTCGTAGTTGTTACATTTAATTAGCATGTATGTTTTTATTCTTTGAATTTGGAAGAGAAGCCAATTTCTTTGACAATTTGTTTACTTACAAAAAAGAAAAGATTCAGAGAAGTTGATTACAAATGCATCGTTCGGTGTCTACGTAGGCTAGGCTTATCCTATTATTTGATATAGATATCATATCTTATTTATCCGGTCAGGACCTTATTCTAGAAAATTTTCATCTGTTATCATCAAGTAAGATGTAATATTTTTAAGCTTAGGATGTGTTACTCCAATTGAGAAAACTTGGTTTGATCTCTTTTTACATAAAACGTTGTTTAAATGTATTCAACTACGGTTTGGGTCAGAATATACTTTATTTCTGCTATTTATTGTGAAATTTGACACCAATGTGGCATCAATTATGGTGTGATTTAGGTTTTTAGTTCTATAGTATTATATGAGTACTATATGTTATAGTTCAAGTCCGGCATCAGGTTATGATGATTTCGGGGTTCTGGTACTCATTGTTGTTGTTATGGTAGTTATGGTTTCTCTGATTCTGATTTGAGTCCGGTATCTGATTATGAATTATGTTGTATGTCATGTAAATGGACTCTAGTTATTATCTACTATTTTTGGATTGAATTCAACACATGGCCTCTTATTAATAACCAAAACAACCGGTTTGAGCCTAATGCCTGACCTTTCGTTACTACCTATTTCTATCTGTTCAATCCTGGTGCATATTTAGATAGCTTCTATGATTTCATGGGTTGGTTAGGTTATGGATTATTTACACTTTTCTTGAAAATTTACTTCTTGTGCGTCCCCTTCACTTATAGGTGCACGGTTGGGTTAATTTTCTTCTTCAGTATGCCTGGCGGGTTTATAGGGGCCCAGTTAGGTTATGTTTGGTTTGCCTTTATTACTGTGTTATTTATCTTTTTGTATTGCTTTTACTTATTCTTTTATGACATTTTCATAGATCTATAATTGTTTACCATTCTATCCTGATTTACTATTGATTTAGGATACACCCTCGTATTTTAGTTATACTTTTTCTGTATTGAGCTTAGTCTGCCGATGATGCCTACTGCTTTGGTACTTGTACTACACTTTTGCATCTTTACCTTGTGAAGATCTAAGTACGAGTAGTCGATGTTTATATGATTCCAATTTTACAATACTAATTCAGAGTAGGGTGAGCTTTCTATCTTCTGAGGATGTCACCATACTATCTTCCGAGACTAATCCTCCTTTATTTGTTCTAATTTAATCTTTTGTATTCAAGACAACTTGTACATATTGTGTATGTTTTAGTTTTTGTCTAATACTCTGGGAATCTTTTAGTAGTGGCTCTAGTACTGACCTTAGCAAGTCTTAGGACAGATTCATTTGTATATTTTGGTCCTTTTACCTCTCTTATTTGGCTATACTTTATATGTTTTCTTTTTTTTATTTTTGTTTATTATTACTATTATTATCATTATATGTGGTCTTTTTAGGATTTTGCCCGTTAGCCTGTTACTAATTTTTTTTGGCTATGGCTTGGCTTGCCTACTGGTGAGATTAAGTAGGTGTCACAATAATGACATGAGAAATTGGGTCTTGACACAACATAGGATCCACCGAGATTTATTTCATATTTAGTTCTCAGGAATTCTTTGGTTTATCTTTTGGGATTAGTTGGTAGTGCACCATCTAATGGTTCATAGTCTACAGATCAGAGTGGTATGAAGGAAGAAGTGCAGCCTGTAATTGCAGCTCCCAGAGTTGACAACCCTACTGTGGCAATGGTTGCTCAATCGATAGTTGCTCAGCAGTAGCAAACTAGGTTTATAATTGGTTGAAGAGCAGAAGATGTTGGAAAAAATTTTGATATTGGCTCCGCTTAGGTTTTTTAGTGCATCGATTAAGGATATACTTTTGGGTCATCATATACATTATTTCTACCATTTACTGTAAAAAAATTAGAATCATTGTGGCATCGGTTATGGTATGGTTTGGCTTTTAAATTTTACGATTGGGTATGATTACTAAGTTTAGTTTGAGTCTGGCATCTGGTTATGATGATTTGGGAGTTTTGTTAATGATTACTATTGTTTTGTAAATTTTTATTTCTCTGTGTTTCGGTTTGAAATTATGATCTCTTTATGAGTTCTGTTGTATGTCATGTATGGGGCCTCTCAGTATTACCCACTAATTCACATTTGAATAAAATATATGGCCTCTCATTAATATCCACTACTATATGTTTGAGTCTATTATCTAGCCTCTTATTACTACCCATTGGTGTCGATTAAATCCCGATGAATATTTGGACGACTAGTGCAATTTCATGGGGTTGGTTTGGTTAAAAATTAATTACACTTTTCTTTAAAATTTACTTATTGTGTGTCTCATTGGCTTATGGGGGTATGGATGGGTTAATTATCATCTTTAGTGTGCCTGGTGGGTTTGTGGGCCCCCAGTTAGGTTATGTTTAAGTTTGCTTTTATTACTGCGCTATTTATCTCTTTGTATTGATTTTATTTATTCCTTAATTGCATATATGGAGCTCAATAGTTGTTTACCTTTCTATCCTTATTTACAATTTACTTAGACTACACCATCTCATTTTAGTTATACTTTTCTTATTTCAGCTCAGTCGATCCATGATGCCTATTGCTTACCCATTGCCTTAATAATCATACTACACTTCTACACTTTAACTTGATGTAGATCAGAGTACTAGCAGCCAGCGGTGACATGATTCTCGTTTTCAAGTATTGGTCTAGAGTAGGACGAGTTTATTATTGTCTGAGGCCCATCCTTCTCTATATTTTCCAGTTTAATATTTGTACTCAAGAGCGCTTATATATATTTTGCATGTGTATCATCTTATATTTTTGGTCCTTGAAACATTCTGAAATTTTATCCTCACGTCCCAGACTACGACTCCCCTACGAGTCGTAGGGAGTTTTGATGGGTCTTAGGGACCCAAATCATAGCCTGACTAGTGTGTGTGGCTAAGTTTTTGTTCTAATTACGATTGGATCTCAACGATTCATATGGACTCAATACAAGTCATGATGTCCCAAACCATAGTCAAACCAGTGTGTGTTCTAAGTATTGCTGTCCTGGTGATGACTAGGACCCTACGAGTTGTAGGGTCCCCTAATTAGTCATATGATGTAAGTAGTAAGGTCAACCGTATGTGTTCCTAATGACACTGTCTTTGATACTACTTGTGGTGATGAGTCATAATATGTCGTTATGTTTCGCAGTGTGACCTATAGTCACTGACGATAATTTTTCAGCTTTTAAGTTGAGGGCACTTTAGATAATTCCCTTCTTACCCAATTAAAACCCCACGTCTATAAAACATTCAAGGGGTTATTTCTCATTCATAACTTAATAAAAAAAGACTCTCTTCTCTCTAAATTCTCTCAAGAGAGATGCTCAAGGTTTTTAAGAAGTAAGTCATTCGAGGGCTCAAGGGTTGAATTCTATCCATAAATACTTGTCATTTCAGGCATTTTACTCTTCACCAATTATTATTTTATGAAGATCATATATTTAAATGGTTTAATTGGATGGCTTTGAATGAGGTTTTTTATGTGGTTAAGGGATTTAATATCGTTTATTCTTAAATTATTTTCACATGATTTATTATGCATTAGTTTATGCTTTATTGGTGGTTTTGAACTTATGGGGTGCATGGGAATGGTGAATAAACTAAGGGTGTGTTTGGTATGATGGAAAATATTTTCTAGAAAATGTTTTTCGATTTTCCCTTGTTTTGTTGCAACAAAAGTTTAGGAGAATATTTTCCAAGACAACTTATTTTCCACCATTTGATGGAAAATGACTTCCCTCATGGGCCAAGGGAAGTCATTTTTCAGAAAATGACAAATGTGACTTATGACCTCACCCTCACCCCTCTTCCCACCCCAATAACACTTATATTCACATGACTCAAAAAAATTTCATTTCTCAAAAATTTACATTACTTGGAAATTTTTTTCACTGTGCTTTACTTCAATTTGTTACTGTTTGAAATAAAAAATAATGAAGCCTGAATTTTTTCCATTTTCAATTCATTGAATATATTGTTATTTTCATATGCATAGAGGAAGACTTACTTATGTTACTCTTGTTAATTGCATATTTCATTTTGTTATCGATGTAACTTGTTTCACGAGGTTGAAAAAGTTTGTCATTCTGTTATATTTCTATTAATTGTAATATCTTGAGATTGTCCTAACAAAATATTGAAAACTGTATCCTATATTTGTTAATTAATAGTTGCTTAAATTTAGTGATTGTAATATTTTAGTAGTTGATATTGATATTATTTATTATGCTTAAATTAGTTCATACAAATTGTTGAGTTACTAAAGGCACTGATATACTAGTTAACAGATAGTAGTATTTTTTAAAAAATATTTTTTCACTCACCAATCGAACACTAGAAAATATTTTTCTAAAAAATATTCTCTACTCACTAACCAAACACCATAAAATATTTTCCATTCACCAACCAAACATGAGAAAACAAGTAGAAAACCAACATATTTTCCAGGAAAACATTTTCCAAGAAAACATTTTCCATCATACCAAACACACCCTAAGAGGTCATACTGTTCTCTAAAATTAGAGTTTGAAATTTGAAATTGGCTTTGAATAATTATGTCTCCTGAACCCACTTGTGGAAATGGATTTGGATTGTGAAATTGCCAATTGGTTTGACTTACTTACCTATAATGTTGCATTGTATTAATGATTAAACAATGAACATGGATTGGAAATCCTTGTTGGATATAATTTGATTTAATTAACAAACGGGGTCGAGGCATTCCCCCATGTTAATGTGATTTTTATGGCATAGAGATAAGCTTGCAAGAGTAAGGGTATAACAATGCCTTAACGGTTTGTTCATTGGTTAATACATACGTTATGTGAAATTTGCTTTAAATTAGGCTTAATGAGGGTTATTTAAAGAAGCCGTGAAGGTATGAGTCTTAGATGACTTATAATGGAAACTCATGTTTCTCGATATAAGGTTTGGTTTTGATGGCATGTGTGCATAGTTTACACTACTGGTATATTTGTATCTTGGATTGACTTGGGGCCGTGGCATTCCCTGGTCTTCCTTGATACCTCCTGTTCGTGCGGCTAACATACACTGGGCCCTTTCAACAGTTGGAGGTCAACCCATATAGCTCGTGGGTTCCTATTTATGAAGGTTTAGCCACATAAAACAGGATTAAGTTTTACTTCATGATGAGCCTTGTTCCTTTACCCTACATAACACGATTATATATACATATGGTTATGTGCATTGACTATGAATGACTATGAAACATTGATCATGGCATTATTTTATCCCATTCTATGAGTTATATGTTTGTGCTCAACCCACTAATTACCTATGGATGCTATATCCACACGTGATGCAGGCATTGGAGATACCTCTACTTTTCTGTCCAGTGTTAGGTGGATCAACTAAGTTCATCAATTCTTCGGAAGACTTGGTCATTTCATCAGTTTCCTTTTATAGACTAGAATTGAAGAGTTCATATTAAGATTGTCATTATTATTATTAAAAGTCGGGGGTATGTCTTGACACTTTATTGATTTTGGTTTTGTCAAAAGGCTTTTTGGATTACTGCGGAATTAGTTGATGTTGGTTGGTTGTTTTTGGTTGGTTATCTGTTAGCAATTATAGACGTTCCTAACATTCATTGAGCTTATCCTATACTATATTGTTATATGTTTGAAATTTATCCGACGTTGGGGGTATTAAATTCTATTTGGCTAGGAGTAGGGGGTAGTCTTCAGTCCTTGTTGGATTTAAGGTACCTATCATGTCTAGGACTTGGTTTGAGCCATGATAGTATGTTTATGATTCTGTCTAATCTCTAGGTATCTTTTAGTAGTGGCTCTAATACTGACTTTACCAGGTCTTGGGAGGGATTTGTTTGTATATTTTTGTTATTTTCCTTCTCCTATTAGGATATACTTTTATGTTTTTTTTTGCTTATTATTACTACTATTATTAGTACATGTAGTCTTATCTATTTTTTCCGGTGAGCCCATTCGCTAATATTTCGAGCTATGGCTCGGCTTTCCTGCTGGTTGGATAAGGTAGGCACCATCATCATGACTTATGAAATTGGGTTGTGATAGATTGGTATACGATTTTAGGTTTCATTGGTACTACTAGGACTAGAAATGATGTTTAGTAGAGTCCCGTAGATCGGTATGAAGACGTTTGTATCCTATCTTTAGGAGGTTGCGGAGCATTTTCAGGAAAAAATCTCATTTTATTGATCTATTTCCATGTATTGGATCTGAGTTGGTTGTTAATCTTTATTAGTTCACTCTTTACGCAGATAGCAAGGACACGAGGTGCAGGAGCCAGAGATCAGGACCCAAGCCCTCTAATAAAGTTTAAGTTAGGGGTCAAGGATATCCAAGAGCTCAGGAGCAGGATAGAGTAGCAACCTAAGTTTGAGATTAGGCTAGGGATCCATCACCTCATCCTGTTATATATCCTAAGACTGAGAGAGATCCAGGAATTCTTCCACCACACCAATAAGTAGGCTAGGAGGTTACCTAGACTCTACTCGTTTTTATATCTTCTTTGATTCTTTGATATGCATTGGTATAGTTATAAGGATTAGTTAGAAGTTCTTCGATCTAGGGAACTCAGCCTGCAGCAGAGGAGCCTAGGGTAAAGTTTTTGCCAGCACCAGTAATCCCTCATCTAGCAGTAGCCCAGCCAGTTATATCCTGAGAGTAGTAGAAGATGTTGGGCTAATTTTTTAGATTGACTCCACCCAGGTTTGTTGGGACCCTAAGAGAGGATGTTTATTAGTTTCTATCTAGTTGCAAAGAGAGGTTATAAATTTTAGGTTGGTCGAGTTGCGTGGAGTTGAATTTGTTGCTTATCATAAGACATGCTAGCGAGAAGGTGGTGGAGAGGTTATCTTGATTCCAGGCTAGTTGGATCCCCGCTAGTGACTTGGACTTAGTTCTCCAAGGCTTTCACGGGGAAGTTTTATGCCTCCTAACATGAGTGAACATTTTCAAGATGAGTTTTTTACTTTGAGACAAGTTTCTATGTCTATGACTGAGTACGTGGAAAGATTTCATGAGCTATCCAGGCATACAAGTATAATACTACACGCGAAGTACGAGAAGATTCGATGCTTTGTTAGGCGATTGAGCTAAGTTCTTCGTAGGGATACACAATGTTTGATGACTTTAGGTATGTCTTTTCCTGATATTATTTAGCATGTCTATTCTATATAGGAAAAGGATTGTGAGTCCCAATTGTGCAACAATAAGAGACTTCGATACCAGGGTAGTTATAGTAGGAGCCTCAGAGGTTCATAGTTCACAAGTCGAGGGTTTTATAGTAGATACCCCCATCAATAGCCTTATCAACATTAGGGTTACCTCTATTCTCTACCATTCGGGCAAGGCGAATATCCTAGTGGACACCTTGAACCAAAAGTCTGTATGGGTAGCTTAGCATTTATTTTAATTTCTCAACAGCTATTGGCTTTAGACATCTAGTCCTTTGCTAACTTGATGGTTAATTAAAATATACCTAACCCTAGGACAATAATTAAAAGTGTTGAGGCTAGATCTATTTTTTTAGAGAAGATTTAGGGTCGCTAATTTGAGGATAGCAAGCTTCGTAGCATTCGAGGGCAGGTGCAGAGTGGTGAATATCCAGCCTTAGGTGGGTTGAATTTCGAACATATATCAAGATAGAGTTATTGTACTCATTATGAATCTTGGATAGGGTCACAACTGTGACCGACCCAACCAAGTCCAACCATGCCAAACTAAACAATAGGTCATAAACTAGGTAATAAACAAAGAGAATACTAGAACATAATATGATTAATACCAAAATGTAAAAGGACAGAACAACCAACAATATCGTCCACGGGTGCAGTCCCCAACACCAATATCGATTCCAAAGAAAATACCAATACCTTTCCCGCCCATACAAACCCCAGGAAGTACCTCAAATCCTCTATCCAAAAGAATAAACAGATCTGCTTAGGACATTCCCCCAACCATGGCCAAAACCAATATCAAAATTAAAAGAAAAGTGTCTATAGAGCTCCATAACATGAAATGATGACTTTTGAAAGGATGGAAGCTCACCACTTCAATCCAAATGCTAATACCGAATCTATGTTCTAAATAGAAGGAGTAGAATGGCCGGTAGTCCTACATAGCATGTGTATACAACTGCCAGTAGAAGGGGTTAGTGAGTGACCGCTAGCATGAATCTCAGGATAAGGATACAATAATGCCATTTATAAAACCAAGTAAAACCGTCCATAATACGTACAACCATACATATATAAGTGTCGGGAAAGGGAATCAATTTTAGCATGCATTTAAAACCTTTATACATGGGTTGTGTAGCTTGGCTGACCTAACCACCCACGAGCTATATGGGTTCAGCTCCCCCTCCTGGAAGGGTCCCAGTAGTGTAGCCGCACGATCTAGATATATCCCTTTGGATCACTAGTACATCCCCCAATAATTAGTGTGACACAAGAACATATCCACTAAGATCAATACTCATATCGGCAAATAAGAGTTCCAATTTTTGTTCCCCCCGAGGCCACCACCTTCCATGACTTTGTACACACCCCACCAGTAATGCCCAAATAAAAAAAGTTTCCAAATAATCAAATGATTATCCATTTATTAACCAAGGGCAATATTAGTGGTATCGTCATACCACCACTTACTTTCAAGTAATATCCATCGCCAAACCATTTAGGTTAAAAGGAACTTAGGTGCCCTCGTAATTACCATATTAAGTTCACTTAGGAGACTTCCATTTTCTCCACAAGCATAACCATTAAACCTTTAGCCTTTTCAAACCATTTAAACCATGTATAAATCCTTTATCATGTTTAAAGCAGGCAAGAGTTCCATTATAAGAAGTCAATGAAATGAATATAATTTTATAAGCATTTTATCAAACACCTTGGGGGTATAATATAATAAAAGACAATTCCAAAGACCACTAAACCATTACAGTGCAATACAATTGTCTAAATCTACCATTGATGCATATAAAAGCATAAGTAAAACCATACGAAACTATAACAAAGCATTCAACCCCAAATAATAGTTTTAAACCATAATCATGAAATAGTAAAAACATGAAATCAATCATATCGACCATGCCTTTACTTGAAATTACAATGAGGGAAGAGAACCATGACTTATAACGAAGGATTCATGGAAGGAAATCACCAATACATGGCCTAAAGTAATTCGCAAGATGAAACCCTAGCCTTGTTTCCCCAAATTCTCTTGAGAGAATTATGGAGTGTTTTGGAATAGTTTCTAAGTGTTAATGAATAGAAAAATACGGTAAATAACCTACAAAGTGTATTAGAAGTCATGGATCCTAGTTAGGGTAACTGGGGAAATGTCCCGAATACCGCTACTTAAATCCCTTAAAATAACATTGCAGGGATACAAATCCACCACATGAGTCGTACCCTTCTATACGATTGGTACCCACCACTCATATCCAAGACTCAACCATTGGATTAAACACTATCTAGTATACAACTCATCTAACCAAGTCATAACCACAGCATATGATCAATACTGATAACTCGTATCCCTAGAAGAATAAAATACAAGGAGGATCAAACAATTCCCACCATACAAGTCATTGATACGACTCTTACCAATCCCTACTACTCATAGCCCTAAGTCGTACCTATTCCAGTGACCAAAAACATACCATGAATTAACACTAATCAGCACACGATAGGACTATACCACTCGTACCCTAGCATAAGGCTCGTACCCATGAGTCGTATTGGGTTCAGAGAATGGAATTCCAAGAAATTTTCTAAGGGTCAAAACCCAGGATATTTTGAGTCTCTTATGTTAGGAACATTCATTCCCGAATGACGGAAAAGGTGGGGGTAACAACATACAGAGTCCTTTGCATTATCAAATATCTCTTTAATAAAGTTTCAAAACAAAGAGCTAAATATGTAAATCTTTCCTTTACAAACTCAGAAAATAAAAATGTGTTAAAGATAGAGAATCTGAAATACCCAATCCTTCTAACGGAACAACTGAAGAATGATCTACAAGACACTTCCTCAATATAGAAATATGAAAGACCAAATGAACCAAACTTAAGCTAGATTGCAACTCCAAATCATAAGCAACATGGAAACTCTTCAAAGAATCACATAAGTACCAATGAATGGAGGACTGAGTTTCAACTTTTTACAAAACCATACAACTCCATTCATAGGAGATACCTTGAGGAACTTCTTGTCCCCAACCTTAAACTCTAAGTCTCTATGCCTAAGATCTGCATAGTAATTTTGGAGACTTTCGGAAGCTTAAAGCCAATCCCGAATCACCTTGACCTTCTCCATTGCCTGATAGACAAATCTGGACCAAACATGTCCTCCTTCCCAATCTCTAATTAGCCAATAGGAGATTTATACCTCCTACCATACAACACCTTAAAATGAGCTATACTAATACTTGAATGATAGCTATTGTTGTAAGAAAACTGCACCAAAGGTAGATGCTCAACCTAATTGCCTCCATAGTCAATCACACAGACCCGAAGCATATCCTCTAATGTTTGAATAGTTCTCTCTACTTGCCCATCCGACTGTGGATGAAAAGAAGTACTCAGACTAACCTTATCCCCAACCCTTTCTAGAAAGACCATTAGAAATAAGATGTAAGTTGAATACCACAATCAGAGATAATTAAAATAGGCACCACATAAAGTTTCACAATCTCCTGAAGATGCAACCCCGCATAATCCTCCACCGAAAATGTAGTCCGTACTGGCAAGAAATATACAGACTTGGTCATCCTATCCACGATAACCTAAATAGAATCATACTGATTCTGAGATGGAGGAAGACCGATAGCGAAGTCTATATTAATCACTTCCCACTTTCATTTGGGAAAATAAATTTCTTGATACAACCCTTCTCGCCTCATATACTCAACCATAACCTGTTGATACACCATAAACTTGGCCACGAAATCGGCTATATCTCTCTTCATGCCATTCCACCAGTAGATCTCATTGAGATAATGATATATCTTAGTTGAGTTGGGATAAAAAACATAGTGCGACTCATGCTCCTCAACCAAAATGCTTTGTCGTAACCCGTCGACATCAGGAACAAATAACCTCCCTTGGCACCATAAAGTACCATCACCAATAATCTCAAACACCGTTACATTTTTCCAACCAACATCACCCTTACTTCTCATCAAGATAGGATCCAACATATGCTTTTCTTTAATCTCTGCACCAAGAGATGACCAAACCACTTTTTGAACCATCATACCACCATCCTTAATTCTAAGAGACGAACTCCAAAATTAGCAAAATGGTGAATATCCTTTATTAATTCTCGCTTTCCTTTCTACACATGAGCCAAACTCCCCATGGATAACCTTCTAATAGCATCAACAACTACCTTAGCCTTACCTGGGTGGTAGTAAAGACTTATATCATAATCCTTGAGAAGTTGAAGCTATCTTCTCTGCCTCAATTAAGCTCTTTTTTAGTGAACACGTACTGAAGACTCTTATGATCAGAAATGATATCCACATAAACACCATACAAATAATGTCGTCATATTTTCAAAGAAAACAGAATCGCCAATAGCTTCAAATCATGAGTAGGATAATACCTCTTATGTACCTTCAAATGTCAGGAAGCATAGGCAATCATCTTCATATGCTGCATCAAAATACAACCAAGCCCTGCCCAAGAAGCATCACAATAAACCACAAACCCATTATTGCCTTCCGACAAAGTCAGGATTGAAACAGGAGTCAACTTATCCTTCAACTTCTCAAAACTATTTCATAAGCATCTGACCAAGAAAACTTATCCTTCTTTTGAGTCAACTTGTCAAAGGACCAACTATTGAAGAAAAGCTTTCCACAAATCGCCTATAATACCCGGCTTAGCCCAAGATGCTCCAAATATCAAATGGAGTCATGGGCCTAGGCCACCTCTTCACCACAACAACCTTTTGTGGATCCACCATGATCCTTTTACTAGAAATAATATGGCCGAAAAAAGTCACAGCGTTCAACCAAAACTCACACTTAGAGAATTTGGCATAACACCGTTGTTTCTTTAAGGTCAGTAACACCAAACAGAGGTAATTAGCATGATCTACCTCAATCTACGAATAAAGTAGAATTTCATCAACAAATACATTGATGAAGAGATCCAAATACTGCCTGAACACCCTATTCATCAAGTCCATAAATTATGTCGGAGCTATAGTCAATCCTAATGACATCAAAATGAACTCAAAATCCCCATACTGAGTATGAAAACCCGTCTTAGTGATATCGATCTCCCTAATCTTTAGTTGATGGTACCTAGACCAATGATCTATCTTAGAGAAGAACTTAGCACCTTACAACTGGTCAAACAAATACTCTATCCTTAGGAGAAGACGCATGTTCTTGACCGTCACCTTGTTCAACTGTATGTAGTCAATGCACATCCAAAGAGAACCATCCTTCTTTTGCACAAACAACACTGGTGCACCCCATGGAGAAATACTAGGACGAATAAACCCTTATCTAGAAGATTCTTAAGTTCCTCCTTGAGTTCCCTCAACTCAACCGGAGCCATTCTATATAGAGGAATAAAAATTGAACTAGTGTTCAAGAACAAATAAATACAAAAATCTATTCCCCTATCTGAAGGAACAACAGGAAGATCATTTGGAAAGACCACTGGAAACTCATTAACCAATGGGATCAAAGACTAAGAGGGACCTTCCGAGTTAAAATCCTTAACCCAGACCAAATGATAAAGACAACCCTTACAGATTAACCTCCGTTCTCTAAAATAAAAAATAAACCTTCCCGTAGGAGCTAAGGAACTACCTTTCCATTCTATAATTGGTTTACTAGGGAACTAAGTGATAACTATATGGATCCAAAAATCTTTAAATGCGTAACAAGAATGCAACAAATCCATACATAGAATTACATCAAAATCTACCATATCTAACTCAAATAGGTTTGCCAAGGTCTTCTTTCTACCAACAGATACCTCTCTATAGACTCCCTTAGAATTACTGAGTCACCTACTGGGGTAGAAATAGAAAAAGGATCCGAGCTAACTTCCAAATCATAACCAAAATACACAGCCACATATAAAGTCACATAAGAAAGAGTGGACCACAAAACAAGTAAACAATATGCATCACAAGAGAAAAGATGTAAGGTACCAATAACGGCATCAAATGATGTCTCAAATTCCTATCAGGATGCGAAAACATATAATATTTTCCTACCAACACTTAAACAAGGAGCATTAACAGAAGTAGATTCTACTACCCCACTAGGTGTAGGAACAGAAGATGAAGCCATTGGAATCTTATTTGCCCCTATAGCAACCTTATTGTTTGGACAATCCTTAAGCTGGTGACCTACTTAGAGACACTTGAAGCATTTGTCCTTTCCTTTCGCCCAATAGCCCAGATGAGGATGACCAAAATATTGACAAGGAGGATATGACAAAACTAACTGACCTCCGATCGCTTGAGATTGGACAACCTATGCTCGGGAATTATCACCACCTTGATGACGCCTATCTCCTGACTGGTTAGGAGCACTAGCACAAAAGGAGGCCAAACTCCCCCACTTTTTTTCTACCACTTGCCTCTATCTCTACAACCCTGAAACTGAGCACCTACTTATTTAAAAAACCTACTTCTCTTTCCCTGCCTATCCCCAAACTCCACCTGCTTTCTCTTCTCATCCTCGACCTACTGAATATGAATAGTCAACCTCAAGATGTCCATATCTTTAATCAGCAAGGCAGTCTATTTCTCTAGAATCAAACCTCTATTATAACCAAAGGCAAACTTCCTCCTTCTCGACCTTATATCATCCTTTAAATTAAGATCATACCTTGATAGCTGATGGAACTTTAAAGCATGTTCCTTTACTGACATCCTACCCTGCGTCAGGTTTACAAACTCTTCTATCTTAGCTTTCCTTAACTCTTGAGGAAAGTACTAATCTAATAAGGTATTAGAAAAGGCCTCCCATAACCCTTCCTTTTCCTTATCCCTTTATCCCTGTACCACCTTTTATACCACTAATGAGCAATATCCTTGAGCTGATAAGCTACAAGTAACTCCAAAATATTTTTTCTATATCATCCAAGAAGCCCTGTGGATTCTTCTTTACCTTTACCCCAGTAAGGACATTGAGTTTGATCCTTAATAGACTAAAGCAATAATGAATTGTCTTGGAACAATCTCTTTATCAAACATTAGGAATTTCTAGGGCATAGCTAGTTACTACAACTAGTTTGTTGAAGGATTTTTTTCATAGATTCTTCTTGGTCAAGATTAAATCCAAATAAATTTAAATTTTAGTGGTCAGACACTTATGAGAAGGGTTTTTAAGTGTTGAAGACTTGTCTAACTCCCTCTAGAGATTTGAACCTATCAAAGGGTCCATATGGGTTTATTGTTTACTTTGATGCTTTTGGAGTTAACCTCAATTATTAGTTTATGTATCATGGTAAGTTCATAGTATACCCCATGAAAATACAAACCCCATAAGAAGAATTACCCTAATCATGAATTGAAGTTGGTGGTATTATTTTTACCTTAATGATTTAAAGGTCCTATCTCTATCTATGACTTCTAATTATGGTTAATAAGAATAACTATGATATTTTCTAATTGTCAAGCCACATGTTATACATATCGAGCTACATTTGTTTTGAACAAGCTATATACTGTTTCTTTAAATTTTAGTTTGTTTTGGGTTCAATTTTTTTTAGAATTAGGATGAGTTGAATATTTTCATCCAAATGATTGTCAACTTTAAATATGGAAAGATAATACATATTTTCTAGTTTTCTTTTTTTACTATAAATGGTATCACTCCAAAAATCTAAATTAGATTTTAATTTTTTAATTTTGTGTGACTTGACTGGGACTGTGTTAAGTTTTATCTTATTTTATTCAAATTTTTAACCCAAAGTACAATAGTGCAATATAGGTACATAATTCTCGTTGTGATGAGTAGATTGTGCATTTGATAGCGTAGAACCTTGTGGAAGCTTTTCAAAAGGGAAAGTCTATGATTTAGCATATTCTTTAAGCTTTCTTTGGCATCTAGATAAGCTAGGTTTTCCTCTTTTCTTAGATTGAGCTATGTTATAGTATATTTATTATATTATGTTGGATTCGAGATAGATTTTAGATTTTGATGGAGGGATTGGAAACCCTTGGATTAGTTAGATCATTTAGTCTATTAGACAACTATAATTTAGGCATAATTGACTTTGTTGTACTATTTTATGAGGGTTTCAATCTTAGGGTCGATTGTGGCTTATCTAACATCTAAACGTGGATTTAGATACCTTACCATAGATAGGGGTAGAATTTGTCTTGTAATGGGTTTTGAGGATTTAGATATGGACCTTTCAACCCACCTTAGACCAATATTTATTTTAGTCATGGAAACCTTTATATGCTTTTTAGGTTACTTCAAAATGCTTAAGCAGGTAATATTAAGGAGATTTGGCACTTGATGTTTCTGATGGGTTGGTATTGAGAGTTGATGCTCATTGGTATCAAAATTATAATAATATATATACATATGTATATACTAGTTTGAGTCTTAATATTTATTATGATATTGAAGATACAAATGAGTCCAACTAATATTTATGATATTAATAATATAAATATCAACTTGAGCCTATAAATTTATTATGCTATTAATATCGGTTTGTGTCGTTATATTGATACAATATTGATTGTATGATTAATATTTCAAGTCTAGTTATTATTTGTGATTTGATTATATAGTTCTAGATCAAGTCTAACAAATGAATGTGATGATGTGATATAGGCATCAGTTCAACTCCATAAATGGAAAATTGACTATAGTGTGTTATGACATTGATGGATTCTACTAGTATCATGAAAGATGAAAAATAATGGGTCTTGAGTTTATGCTTTACTTGATTGTACCCTCTAGGCTTATAGCGCCTACATTGGGTTATTTACTTTTCCATACGTATTGGCTTATGGGGCCCAATCTTGTCATTATAATTGTTTATTCCTTATATTTATTTCTGTTGTTTATTTATTTTATTATTTATAATGATGTTGGAGTTATGTATAGGTTTGCCTTTTTTCTTGCTTTAGTTATGTTATCTAGCATTTTATTGCATTTATATCATGATTTATCTCAATCAGGCGATGATGCATACTGAGTAGCTATGCTATTAGTAATCATACTGCACTTCAGTACAATTTTTGTGCAGATTCAAGTACTTGTTTCCGCCGTTAATTTAAGAATCATTCTATGGTGGATTTTGAGATGGGTGAGCTCTTGGAGTCAAAGTTTCCCTATTTCCTTCTATTTATCTATGTCTAGTCTTTTGTTTTGAGATAGATTGTATTGACTATACTAGAACTTAAGGTGTTGTACTAGCTCTTGTACTGACTATACCAAGTCGTGGGATGGTTCTCCATTGTCTTGCTTATTTTTGAATTATATTACCTATTTCTCCCTTTTTAGGGCTTTTTCTGCCAAGTTAGCCTATTGTGCATAGCTCCAGGATATGGTTCATCTTACCCACTGAAAGGATTTCATAGGTTCCATAATGATTCAAAAATTGAGTCATGAAAAATTATTATCGATGCCTAGGTTTCACCTTTGTTATTAGTAAAAGAGCAAGTGTCAAGTAGAGTCTCGCGGATTGGAGTGATAACGTTTGTTTCATATCTTCAAGAGGATATAGGACACTTTTAGGAGTCCTTAAATTTTTTCATTCAATTCATGGTAAGTGTTTGTGTTGGTTTCTAAGGCATTTCTTTAATTTCCCTCTTTTGTAGATGGCTAGGAAACATGTTATTGTTACATGAAATATGGGTCCCAAGACTAAGCCTTGGGATCCTATCACTTTTTAAGAAGGACCCATATGTTGTGGATAGCCTCAAGATGTGTCCCCAACAAGGGGACAGGATATAGAGCCTTCCCCAGATCTATTCTTGCTTTTGAGCCAGAGATTTTTCGCCCTAGCCAGTGGTGGGCTAGGGACCAGCCCAGGATCCACTGGGTTTTATGTTTTCTTCAGTTCTTAGGGATAATTTGGCTTGGATTTGGGGATGGTTGGTGGTGTACAGTCTACAGATCAGGGTGGTACTTAGGTAGAGGCGCAACCTATAGTTGTGGCTCCTCGAGCGGAGGTCCCTTTAGCATCGATAGTTGCACAGCCAGTAGTTCACCATCATAATATGTATTTTGAAGAGAAAAATATTTTAGGCAGATTCCTAAGATTAGCTACGCCTAGGTTTTGCACTTGGCAAGAATTCATATGACTTTCTGATTGCTTGTAAGGATAGGCTTCATAATTTGGGACTTGGTGAGACTCATGCTATGGACTACTCTACTTTTTAGGTAGACTTGGCCACTTTATATTAGTGGAAATGTCAAATTTATTCCAGACCAGTTGTATCTTCTTCTATTAAATGGGATAAGTTCTCCGAGATCTTTTTTGAGAAGTACATGCCTCATAGACTTTGTCATCATCTAAGTGATTAGTCCTCGATATTGGAGCATGGCTCTATAACGTTTATGGAATATGGGACTCATTTTTATGAATTGTCTAGGCATTCTTCTTCTATTCTATCTACTGAGTATTAGAGCATTCGATGCTTTGTTTAAGGATTGAGGCTTCCCCTTTGCATGTCTATGTAGAATTTGGTTGTTGCAAGTAGGTCTTTGGCTGAGGGTTTTGATCATACTCAAGTGATGGAAGAGATACATCGTGAGGCCCAAGGGGCAAGGATAATAGGCCTTGATATTATGGTAGTTTTAGTTGGAGTCATAGTATATCTCAATTTTGAGGAAGTGGTTCACTGGGTAGGTACTCTCCGCATCAGTCATATTTGCCTCAAAGTAAGACTAATAGATATATTCAGGTAGCGCTCTAGATTACTAATGGAGGTCATTCTTGTGTTTGTGATCACCCTAATCTTGATAGTGGTCATTCTTTAAGGGGTTTATTTTTTGGTTATTCTAGTTGTGGTGGTTATTATGAGTCCACCAAATCTTTTGGTTCATGTACATCCCATGTGACATGTTATAGTTGGATCTTTTTGTCATTACTCATGTTATTCCCTTAGTCGTGGGGCAATTATTATGCTATTTCAGAGTATTCCTCTATTAAGGTAGTTTATCCCTCATGTATATCCCTTGATGGTCATAGAGGTGGCCCCTAGGGTACTGGTGATAGTTCTTACGAAGGTATGGGAGGTAATTAATTAGGAGCCCATCAAGGTGATAGGAGTGGTTAGTTGTATGTAGTACCTACTAGGCCTTAGTTGTGAATTCAAATACTATTGTCACAGGTATAATTTTTGTGTATTATCAGTCGGCCCTTACTTTATTTGGTATAGGATCCACTTAGTCTTATGTGTTTTCATATTATGCTCCATGGTTAGAATTATCTTGGAATTTATAATCTATGACCTTACATGTATCTACTCCTGTGGGTGATTCTATAATAGTAGAGCAGCAGTTCAGATCCCGTGTTATGATTGTTAGAGATGATACTTATTCAAATCTTATTATATTGTACATGGTGGATTTTTATGTGATTATGGTCATGGAATGGTTATTCCACTATCATATGGTCATGGATTATTTTTCCAACATGCCTGGCATACCCCAAGTCATGTGGCAGGAAGCAGTTAGTCACATGCAAATATGGTTTATTTCTTATGTTTGTGCTAGGAGGTTTATTTTGAAGGGTTACGAGTCTTATCTCACATAAATTTGTAATGTTAGTATGCATAGTCTGATGCTTGACTCTATTCCTATATTCATAAGTTTCCTGATGTTTTCCCTAAATATTTACCTGGTATACCTCTTTCTCATGATATTAGGTTTGTTATTTATCTTAAGCCTAGAATCTAACCTCTTTCTATGGTACCTTACCGTATGGCTCTTGGCGACCTTAGAGAGCAAAATTTCCAGCTTTAGGAGTTTCTTGGTAAGGTTTTATTAGATCAAGTATGTCCCCTTATGGAACTCCTTTATTTTTGTGATGAAGAAAGATGGCTCCATGCACATTGTATTGATTATAGGAAGCTTAATAAGGTGTCAGTGAAGAACAATTATCCTATGCCTGGAATTGATGATTTTTTCAACCAGCTTCAGGGTGCGACAGTGTTTTATAAAATTTATTTGAGGTATGGTTACTATTAGTTGATTATTCAAACTGACGATATCGGAAAGACAACCATTAGGACCCATTATGCTCATTATGAGTTCTTGATGATGTCCTTTGGTTTGACTAATGCCCCAACCACATTCATGGATTTGATGAATTGAGTATGCAGTCCTTATTTGGATTTCTTTGTGATTGTGTTCATCGGTGAAAAGCCTATGTATTCAAGGAGTAGAGAAAAGTATGCATGACATTTGAGGATAGTCCTCCAAACCTTAAGAGATTATGTGATTGTGAAATTCCATAGTCATGTTGTGTCTAAGGATAGGATTATAGTAGAACCAACAAAGATTGAGACTATCCGTGATTGGGCCAGGCCTATATCTTCGATTGAAGTTCATAGCTTTATTGGATTTGCAAGTTATTATTGATGTTTTGTCAAGGAATTTTCTATTATTTCAACATCTATGACCAGATTGACTCGGAAAGAAGTTTCTTTTTAATAGTCCGAGGAGATTGAGTTGAGCTTTGGTAAGCTTAAGGAGTTCCTTGCATTGGTTCCTATGTTGTCTCTTTCCATTATGGGTGAGGGATTTACCATGTATTATGATGTTTCTTGTGTTGGTTTGGGTTGTGCATTGATTTAACATAGTCATGTTATTTCTTATGTTTTAAGGAAGCTTAAGGTGCACGACCGCAACTACCCTACTCATGATTTGGAGTTGGCGGCGATAGTTTTTACGCTAAAGATTTGGAGGCATTATCTTTAATGTCTGCACTGTGAGATTTTCATAGATCAATGATATCTTCAGCATCTTCACCCTGAGGGAGCTTAATGCTAGACAACATAGATATATGGAGTTTCTTAAAGATTATGATATCTCTAAATTATATAATCTGGTCAAGGCGAATTTGTAGTTGATGCCTTGATTTGGAAGGTAATAAGTATGGGTAAATTAGCTTGTATTTTAGTTTTTCACAGGCCATTTGCACTGGACATTCAGTCCTTAGCCAACTTAATTGTTCGACTTGATAGTTCAGATCCTAGGAAGATTGTTGCTAGTGTTGAGGCTATTTTCTCGTTATTTGAGTAGATTTGGGATAGTCAATTTGAGGATAATAGAATTTGCACTATTCGTGATAAGGTGTTGAGTGGTGAGTCCAAGAGGGCTACCATATATTATGAGGGTGTCTTGAGATTTAGTAGTCACATTTCTATTTGGAGGATCAATGTCTTGATTAAGTTGATTCAGCAAGCAGTTTATAGTTCTAGATATTCCATTCATCCAGGTCTGACTATGAGGTATAGAGATTTAAGGTTTTATTATTGGTGGAGTGCCATGAAGAGAGATGTGGTGAACATTGTAACTCATTTCCTATGGTGTCAACAGATGAAGGCCAAGCATTAATGACCTACTGGGTTGATTCAGAAGTTGCCTATTCTCCAGTGGAAATAGGACCGGATCACAATGATTTTTTGGTGGGTTTCCTCGCACTTCCCATGGTTCTAATGATATTTGGGTAATCTTGGATAAGTTGACCAAGTCGTCAAATTTCATACCTATTAAGATGCCCTTCAGTGCTTAGAGGTTAGCTCATTTCGATGTTTTGAAGATAATCAATTTTCATAGTATGACCATATCTATCATTTCAGATTAGGGTTCAATGTTCAATTATAAATTTTAGAAAACTTTTTAGGAGATGTTGGGTACTCAGGTGGATCTTAGTACAACCTTTCATACACAAGTAAATGGACAGTCTGAGCGAACACTTTAGGTCCTCTAGGATATGGTCTAAGCCAGTTTTATAAATTTTTACGGTAGTGGAAGTATCACTTATCCATGGCAGAGTTTGGTTATAATATAGTTATCATTCGTTTAGTATTCATTCTTGTTCCCCATATTGGATTAGATTACGTAATGCATGATAATCGTTTACCTCTTGTCGTAATTCATATTTGTCTTTGATTTTGATGTATTCTTTCTATTCTCATTCTAAAAGTGTCCTAACTCTTCATTTGGGGAAGAATGATCCTAAGGGGGGGTAATGTAAGACCCTTTAAAATTTAAATCAATTTTATTTTAACTCTCCCACATGTGTAATGTTGATTTTTGATTTGTATTATGTTTAGGGATGTTAAAAGGGTATTTTGGAAATGTTTTGGAATTTTTGAAAAGGATTTGAGGTCATTTTGGGACACCGAGGCAGTAAACCTCCGCGATAATGTTGTGTCATGGGCGTTAACCTCCGTAATATTGGCGTGGCACAGAGGCTAACCTCTAAAATATTAGTGTGTCGCGCTGCTGTTTTAAATTCATTCTATTTTAATTTTTTTAATTTAGGGTGAGGGGCTTTTGGTCTTTTTACCCCTTTTACAACCTTTTAACATAAAATAACCCTATTATCTTTAGTTTTTAAAGATCAACCCATCTTCTTCCTCTCTTAAACTGAAAATGCAAGAACACTCTAGGGTTTTATAGAGACTCCATCATTTGGGCTCCAAACTTAGAATTGACTTCAATTTCTTGTGTATTTCAAACATGTTTCTCTTTCCCTATTTTTAATTCCTCATTGTGGCATTAATTGAATGGATTTTCATGTGATTTAATTGTGGTTTTTGATATTTGGTTGAGGGTTTTGGTTGTTACTATTTAAATTATTTGTCCCATTTTCTAAATTTATTATTCATGATTTAAATTGATGTTTTTAGGACTGAATTGGTGTGTGGTATAAATGGTTGGAATAGGGGACATAGGTTTCCCCGAATTGATGGAATTGTTTCTTGATAACTACATTAACCTGAACCCACTTTGTAAACTTTATTTTGAACCTAATGCATTGCATTAAAGGACAAACGAATGAAAATGGTTTTGGATGGCCTTGATTTTTTTTAAATGGAACTTAGGATCCCAATTTGGTTTTGTGGATTGGTTTGGTATAAATATATTTGCTTGAAAGCATATTGGTATGACAATACCAAGTGGTAAATTCCTTAATAAATGTATCTTGGGTTTATGTGAAAATTGGTTAATTTGGGCTTAAAGAAAATTGTGTGGCTCACCGTGAAGGTATAAGTCCTAGGGGGACGAAAACTGGAAACCATATTTGTCGGTGTTAGGGGTCTATATGACCGTATGCTTGGTACATACTATATATATATATTTAGACTACTATTGCCTTGGTGGCCTTAGGTTTTCCTTGGTTTCTCCTTAGTTCGTGTAACTAACAAGCATTGGGCCCTTCTAGCAGAGGGAGCAAGACTTATATGGCCCATGAGTGCCATGAGTGCCATGTGGTTTATGACTGAATTTTTATAATTGCATTATTTTATCCTTATTTTAGGAGTAACATGACAGTTCTTATCCCACTGAACATCCCCAGATTCTACATTATTTCATGATGTAGGGTCCAAAGGGTTTTCTATTTCTTTTCTGCGGCGTTAGGTGGTTGAGCAGGTTTGTTGAGTTGCTGTGAAGTGGTGAGCCTCCATCCTTCCAAAGGCAATGAAATTTAATTATTCTTTCTTTATTGTCCTAGAACTTTTGCATTCTTTTTGGTCATATTAAAGGGCATGTCCTGACATAGATTTTATTTTGGTTATAAAGGTTTTCGTGGTCAAGTGAGGGTTTGATTGTTGGTTGTAATCTTAGAACTTTAACTTGGCCTATTTATCTTTTATCACTATCTTAATTGGCTTCCTATTTATTATTATTATTGTGCTCATGGGCTTAGAGGCTAAGGATGTGTTCTCAATTCCTTGGTGGGCTTGAGATACCATCACGACTAGGCCCTGGTTCGGGTCATGACATTTTTTCTCTTGATTTACGTTTATATTATATCATTATGATCTCTAACACTTCCTCTGATTTTGTGAGAAATGATAGGGCATAACGATTAAGATATGGAGATATTGTCCAAACCACCATCTATGAAACATCACGAGTGATGTTACGTAAGATCTTTTCTAAGAAATAATGCAAACATATCCGTTCAAAGTTTGAGGATTAAATCATGAAGCTCAGGGCATGCACAAGTCCTTTCAAGGATTCGTGGTTCAAAGGATAAAGCTCAACAAATCAGCTTCTACCTTCTTTTATATATTAGGGTTCTCTACTCTCCAAGAAACTAACCGAATAGTCACTTCAATTGAGGTTGCACATCTTCTTATATTCAAGTCATCCATCCTTTCAAGTGGACATACGAAATCATTACTTTATTCGAGGTAAAACATTTTATTATATTTGGGTCATCCACCCTTTTGAGAGGACATATCTTATTGTTTAACATTTTATCCTTTAAGAGGATGAATTGGACCATCACTTTACTGAGATGCCATGTAATTATGTTATGGATTGTAACCTCCTTCAGCATGAAATGTCATTATGTTATGGACCGTCACCTTTCTTAGAGTGACATATCATTATTTTAATGGATTGTCACCTGATTTAAATTAATATGTTATTATGTTATGTATCGTTACCTTCTTCAGCATGACATGTTATTATGTTATGGACCGTTACCTCCCTCAGCATGACATGTTATTATCTTATAGAATGTTACCTCTTTTAGAATGACATGTTATTATGCTCTGACTGTCACTTCCTTCAAATGTTATTATGTTATGGATTGTCACCTCCTTCAGCGTGACATGTCATTATTTTTTAGACTACCACCTCCTTTAGAGTGACAAATCATTATTTATAGACCGGTATCTCCTTTAAAGTTACTCTTTTTTATGTTATGGATTGTTAGCTCTTTCAAGGTGACATGTTATTATGTTATGGACAATCAGCTTCTTCAGAGTGGCATCTAATTGTGTTATAGACTTACACCTTCTTTAGAGTAACAAGTTATTATATAGATCATCCCCTCCTTCAACGTGATATGTTACTATGGGTTGTCACATCCTTTAGTTTGTCATGTTAAAATAAGATTTTCATAATTTTCCTTTCATAGAATTTTTTACTAATAAGTTTAGTGTAGGTGATATAAGACAAGTTGGGACATCACCCTATTCAAAGTGGCACATTACATTTAAGCTAGATCGTCCACATTTCAATGATACACGTTGGGTCCTCACCCTATTCAATGTGGCACAAAATATTCAAAATAGGTCGTCCTCCATTCAGTGAGGCATGTTGGGTTTTCACACCATTGAAAGGGGCATAAAACATAAAAGATAAGTCGTCCGACTTTTAGGGGTACACATTGGGCTGTGACCCCATTCAAAGTGACACTTTCCCTTCAAAATTAGTTGTCTGCCTTTTAATGAGGCACGTTATGTGATCACCCTATTTAATGTGACACGTTACATTCAAGATAAATTGTCTCCCTTTTAAGGAGACACGTTGAACCATCAACCCATTCAAAGTGCACGATACATGCCAGATAGGTTGTCCGCTTTTCAATGGGATATGTTAGGTTGTCACCCCATTCAATATGACTTCTTATATTCAAGATAGATTGACTGCCTTTCAATATGACACGTTGGGTTGTCATCCTATTTAAAGTGGAATAAAATATAAAAGTTTCATCCATATTTTATTGGTCAATTTATGTTTTCACCCAATTCAAAGTAGCATGATATTTTTAGAATAGGTTGTGCAAATGTCACGCCTCATAACAAATGAGATGGCATGCACCTGATGCCCTAATGGACCGAGAGAACAAAATTATTACCTATTCCTACCATACATGAAACTGTGATAATCCAAAGACTGTGACAAGTATAAGAAAGATGCTCAAATAAAATACCAACATACGTAGGCATAAAATGGGGATACTTGACTTGACTAATGAACTCTCTAATACCAAAAGACAAGACGCTGCTGCACTTTACTTTAATATTAGTCTACAAAGCCTGTAAGAGATGGAAATCTTAGCTTAGTTCAAGATAGGACCCCGCCAAACACATAACTAATACAATACAGAAATGCATGCTACAGACTCGGCAAAGCTCTGAATCAACCTGGAGCTCACCACAAGTCGCTGAATATCCTGTACTTTTATTGGGGAGATCTGTTATAGCTGGAGTACCTATGCTTGTGACATAAAACAGAATGTGTACCATTAGGAACGTTAGTATGAGAGAATGTACAGATTATTTAAAGCATAAAATAGCCATATGAAAACATGAGCTCAAATGAAAAGTCAAGTTCAAAAATAGATAATGATAGGAGACCACCTTCTCTTATACTTGTGGAATCATGTACATTACATTCCTTTCTTTACTTGATCTACTTCATTTTAATAACTTTGTTAATATGTGATACAAGTGACCAGCTGATCAGTGGTAAAAGAGGATGACCTATGCTAGGCATTATGCCCCTGGGATACGTTCCTCATCAATACACAAATCGGGATCGACCCTTGCTAGGTTTTCCTTTCACCCCTGGGATTCCAACCGATAATGTGATCGACCCTTGCTAGGTGTTCTTTCTACCCCTAGGATACCACACATAAATCCATGATTTAGGATCAGCCCGTGCTAGGCTTTTGCCCCTGAGCTACCACCCACATATAAGTATATTTACTTTACATCAATTCTTTAATCTTTTAGATTGTTATTTTGGTGGTCATAGTGTTAGCTTTACGACGCCCAACCATAGTAGGAGACATGTGATTATGGACTTAAGGTAGTAACAATGACATGGCAATCAACTGTAACACCAACGTAACACTTAGGAGTTTACGTGACACAATAAGCATTTGATAGCTCAAATTGAAACACATATCAAGTGCAGACATTTCACTTACTAAGCCAAGAGATACGGACTTAATTCAATGATATGATGGTAAAATACCTAGTAAATGGTATCAAATGAAAGGGGTTACATGAACATGGGAACGAATAAAGTGCATGGATAGATTTAACATAGGAACAATATACATCACAAGTTAGGATATCTAAATTATTTAGTGGAAAAATTTAAGAACTCATCCGGCAAGATGAACCTCATTTGACGTAGGGAAGCTCATAGAACTTCCTATTTAGAATAAATTTTTCATACAAATACTTGGAAGTATAATTAGGGATAATGGAGAAATAAATACATATGGACTTATAAAACATATTTGTGAGACCACGGCAGATCCATATTAGAGACAAGTGTACATTCTATATAAGGACATATGCAAAATATATATTGAATAGAATACGCCTCCAACATATAAAAACTTATAACATGTGTAATGTAGGGTCGTATTGACTCAATGAACCTTGTTTTACTTAGTGGATGACCCACAAAACTTTCCGCTTGGAGTACCATTATTGTACTAGTACTTGGGAGTACAAAAATACTGATACATGATAATGAAGACATGTAGAAGTACTTTGACACATTTGTGAAACCATGGGTAGTTGGAAGGAAATAATTAACTACATTGAGATAGTAAATCATCAATATGTATCTCTTACCATGAGTATCACTTAGCAGCTAACCTTGTTGTTAGTCACAAAATAAGATTTTATGCCAAAGAATATTGAATCAAAAATCCTTACTTACCTTGTTATATAACACCAATATTATAAACTACTTGATGTCCCCAAATATTAACTAGGAAGTAGCGCTTAATTCCTCAAATCAAGTATGCTCTTCCACCCCATTTTCCTCGAATCACATCTATTTACTATATGATCTTCGTACAATATCCTCCAATACTTCTTGGTCTTCAAAACACATCAAATAGTACAACAAAATATGATAGGAAACAAGCTCCCTTAAATCCCAATTATGTGGTTTATCAACACCAACTACTTCCATACTTATATATAACTACCAATTTCAGTTTTCAAAGTCAACCATACTGTCCCATAATATACACATCTAAAACCGCTCCTAAATAGCCAAAAACACCAGTAACATAACAAAAATACATTGAAATCAGGGATTTCAATAACCAGCCCTCAAGTTCATGGCAAAAGACCTACAGATTTCTCCACCAAATTTGTATACAAGGAAGCGCAAAGAATGGGAAGTAACTTTACCTTTAATTTGAAATTAATGATTTTTCACTTTTACTTCTCCAAGAACATAATCTTTTCCTTCAAACTTGGACCAAGAAAATAGGATAAAACACATTAGAGAGTTGAAGAGAGTGTTAATAGCCTGGGAGGAAAAGAATCTATCCTACACTTGGATGGAAAAAAGGATGAATTTTTAGGAACCCTAAAGGATTTTAGGGATGCTATATGAATATAAGAGAGAGTTTGTGAGAGAGATAATAGAATCTAAAATTTTATAAGAGAAAGTGCTGGTCTTAGACCTTAAAAAGTGGTTGCCTTAACCGCCTTTTTTTTCAATTTCATCCACATTTTGATCAAGTAAGTGATGCACCTAATTAGCTATTTTCAAGCTTGTCAAATGCCAAAGTAGGTGACATACCTACATGGCCTTAATTTATGCCTCTTAATGGACTTTGACCTTGTTGGGCTTAATAATACTGGGCCTTGCAGATTGGGGGTTTTGAGCTGCCTATTTTCCTCACTCTTATTTGGTCCAGATTTGTCAAGTAGGTGATGGTTGTACTTTGGACCATACACTTATCAAAATAGTCTTAGTAGGTGATGCACCTACTTGGTTCTTAGGTTTGTGAATAACTCAAAGTAGGTGATTCACCTACTTTTCACCTGCTAGCTCTATTAAAGTTAAGCAAGCAACTTACTTATTTTATTCCATAGTTTAAATCTTAGCCCATTTGCTTTTTAACTTCACTCTTATATATATACTTGGCCACTATAAACCTTAAGATAGAATACCATCTTACTACCTCAGGCTTAAATACTTCAATCGAGTTAACTTGGCTAAACACATACTAAAATGTATGGGCAATATAGTAACCTCCTTATATAGTTTAAACCGTTACTAGTCTTTTATGAGACTTGGTACCTAGCCTACATAAGTGGTTAAATAAAGAGCCATATGACTAGAACTAGTATACTCAGAATACGGACATTACAATACTATCTCGAGTATAAATATTTTTTGTCAAATTCACTTAATCATATATGTGTTGGAAGGTATGGGGTGTTATGTCATCCCCCTTTTGGGATCATTCATCCTCGAATGTGGGGTATTGCTCAAAACAAGCTTAACTTTAGATTTTTCTCCAAAATTTTTGCTAAGTCTTCCTTTGTAAATAAGACTATCCAAATTATGTCAACCGATCAAAAGTGTGTATAAACAAACCACATTGGACATTTTAGTTAGTAATGTCTATGACATAATCAACTAACCAGTAAAGATTCTCTTGATTATATAATTAAGTGATAAAAATTATGTACATTATAACTGTAATACCCCGATTTTTTGAACTGGAATGCTACACGGTGCTCATGATACCAAAGGACCACAAGGTAACGTATGACTAATATCTGTACCTGTATACTGCATAATATATCATAAAATGCAGAAACATGAACATAAAAGGCCATAAGGTTCAAACTGAATAAATGTCTGATAACAAAATATATGAAAAAGGTATAACAATACCAAAACAAGTCATAAATACTGAAAATAATGAGATCAGAATATCTAATTTGACATCTAGTTTGAAGCCTATAACTAAACTGAATAAGGAGTTGAAGGAACATGACTCTAACTAAATCTATCTAGCAACTAAATAGTAAATGCAGCAATAATCATATCGTCCTCAAATGAGAAGGACTTACTGCAAACTCTTAACACTAGAATGCTACTACTGATCTTGAGCTCGTGCCTCTGAACCTATGGTGTAACTTAAGAGAAAGCACCATAGCACAAATGCATCAGTACTTCTGAATGTACTGAGCATATGAGTGAGGTAGGATAATTCAAAGGGTTATATGCATGAACAATGCTAAGTAATATGAACGTGAGAATACATACATGCATAAACAACTATAACTGAACTAGTGATGATGCTGACTACTGAGTCTGAATACTGACGACATGACTTTACTATTACTGAGGTACTGAATAAATTATTGACTATTTCTGATAGTTCAAATTATAAAGAACTAGTTTGAATGACTGTGTCTAACAATCCTAAAACTGAATACTGGTAACGTAAGCTATGACAACCGATATAGCTTATATAACTGTAATGATCAAAGTAATCGATATAACCAATACTGAGTGACTATATTTGGTAGTCTAAATTTTGATGGAACTATCTGAGTTCCATTCTACTTGGAGTAACTAAATTTGAGATCAGTCCTATCTAGCGGTTGATCATGAGTATACTGATAATAAGGATGATTTGACTTAGTCTAAGATCAGTCCTATCTAGAGGGTGATCTTTAAATCTAATGATTGTGATAATAATTAATCATAGTTGAGATCAGTCCTAGATAATGGGTGATCTTGAAGTCTATTTACAATGATAAGTATTGACTGTATCTAACAGTACTGAATCTGTACTACTAAGCTGAGTTGACTGTGTCTGAAAGCCCTGATTCTGTAACTAAAACTGTGGGATGTGTTCATCTAACTAACATTCCCCAAGCTAAGCTGACTGGGGTCCAATCTATGCCCTGATTTAAAGGGTGTCAGTACCATGCCACTAGTAAAGACATTTACTATGGAGTCAGTCCTAATCTAGCGAGTGACTCCTGGGATCAGTCCTATACATATAAATGTGCTAATGGGTGACCCCTGAGTATGTTAGTCCTATCTAATGGGTGACATCTCGTACCTATGCTGGCAACGTAGTTTTAGCTTAGGGATTCCTTCTAGGGATCTCAGTCCTATTTTAGCGGGTGAGCCCCATCCCTAGGTTCGCTTGGTGCTGAATCCTACTCCCATCTGAAAGACACTGAACTAATAACTGGGCTGAACAAAATAACTTAACTAAACTAATTTGCTGAACTGATACTGATTAAATGAACTGATACTATTGGTATTGTTTAGCGGAGCTAAAACTGAGTTTACTGGATTCCGGTAACGGATGGAATATAATGATTTCTGAGGATGATTAAGAGTACTGAAGTTACTGAGATTTACTGTGATTACTAAGGTTACTAAGCACTGAGATTACTAAGAATACTAAACTACTGAGATTACTGAGTTTTCCTGAGTCACATGACTAACTGATTTCTATAGATTCTGGCTTGACTGAGAGTATCGTGAAAACATGAGATGGCTCTAGACACACATCTATATTTTTCGGGTACAAGTACCCCTAGGACTCGATGGAAGGAAACTGACACACATGATTGACTTGATCATAAGAGTAGAGTCCATCATCCACAATATCATAAATAAGGGATTTCATACTAAGCATGGTTCTTAACAATCTATTTCATGGAAGAGAATTTCATAAAACATGTATATACTTGCATAGCTTTCAATATCATGCTCATTACATATTACAACCACAATCCATAATATCATAACTTGGGGAATTTCATGAAGTACATGGGCATTCTACATCTTGTACATGAGTGGGTTTTGCAAGTAAGCATAGCATAATTCCATAACACTAGTTCATGAGTAATCCAACAGTGTTCACAAGACACATTATCAACATGGATGACATTGAATCATAGAGGTCTATCATGAATCCTTCAATTAGTCACAATTTAGCTATAATGCATGATTTCTAGTCTCTTAGGGTTTCCATCAAACTCATCTCTCAAAAGAAAGATTCAAGTATTTTTCCAAGATAATCAAGAATTAAGTTTTTCAATTCAAGAACTCTCCAGTAAATCATCAAGGTTTCCTTTCTATGGTGTGCGTGTGTTCATTCATGGACTTCTTTTCGTCCATGAAGTTCAAGAACCCTTTTTTATCTAAAATTATATATCATGGTTTTCATGTTATAGATGGATTATTGATCATGTTTATGTGTTGAATGATGCCAAGATAGAATCTTTATGTGTTATTATGAATCTATGACATCATATGAGTTGAAAACATGTAAGTTTGATTATTTATGATAGGTAATTTTATGATTTACACCTATGCTTAAGACCATTATTTTCCCCCCTCTTTTTGTACTAGGATGAGCTGAAATACTTAGAATTTGAGAATCATAGTATAAACTATGTGTCCAAATATATGCATGTGGGTAAGGGGGCAACAAGTTAACTAATGAGCTACAAAACCTATGAACAAGTGAATCTACATACGAGACTTATAAATTGTTTAAGAAAGACACATAACATATAGTTTCTTTAAACAAATATGAATACTTAGATTTAATGGGGTCACCCTATTTCCATGTAGCCTCTTAATGCTTTGACTCCTTCAAAATACTCAGATGGGGGCTACAAGTACATCATTTTGTTTATCCATCTTTCTGTGGGTTTGTCATGCTAACATTTACTAGATTCTCAACCTTTTCTATCAAATCCTCACTTCATCATGATATGGGCGAACTTCATCCCAACATGTTTAATACTTAACATTATAGGCACGGAGGGTCACATAATATATAAACAAATAAGTCGCATAAAGTCTATGACACATAAGCAAGAGGGGATTGAGATTACTTTATATATGAATAATAAATTACAAGAAAGTGCGTTTAGCATATGAATAAATGTGTACAAGGTATACTACACGTATATATTTAGCTATTAGGATGTAGGATTAATATACAAGTAAGTTGTACAATCTATAATACATGGGCATGTGAACTAGGTAGCATATAAGAAACTAAAACTATAAGACATGTAGCACTTGGGAAAATGAATTAGATAAATTACAAAATTAAAGTAAATAACCAAGTGGATTGTAAAACAAAAGGTAAGCACATAACATGTGAATAGAAGGACCTAAACCTTAAGAGGTGTATTACATATGAACAAGTGGACTAGATATGTAGTCACATAATAAAAGGAATATAAAATATTAATCACGTGACATCTAGAAATATGACTTATGATACATATAAAGTAATTTGTATTGCCTATAGCATATGAATAGTAATTTATAACACACATAAAATACAGACAAGTGATTTGTTCCAGGTGATTGATTAAATAGAACAACATCCTATATAATATATGGTAATAATTGAGTTTTATGAATCAAATAACACCTACATGAAAGTGTTTTTTAGTAACATATGTAACATGTATAAAAGTACCCATAAAGGGCATATAACCTACAAATTAATGAGATATAAGGCATGCAACCTTGAAAAACTACGGACATCCTGTAGAACCTCTTTTCCATATCTTAAGTGTAAGAACACTGCCACTATTTTAAATTATGGGTAGGGTGGTTTTGTATGTGTTCCTTACTGTAAAACATATTCAATTGATTTCCCATGTTGTCTCTTAGCTTTTGAGAATTTTCTCACAAGTGTTCCGACCATTTAAACCAGGCAGCTTTCTGAGTATATTGTACCATTGGAACAAGGGTAGAGAGCCTTATAAATATCTCTATAGTAGTAGGGATTGAGGCTAACTATGTCTTTGTTACAGGTCGGTAATACACAATACACTTGATGCTTGATTCCTTATTAAGGATCAAATAAGCAAATGAAAAAATAAATTTTGAGGGCACGATAATCAATGATCTCTTACACACTACCAATTACACATAATGTTATCATATTTTTTGATTTTGTAGAACATAAGGAATAGCCGTTTTGTCTTAACAAGTTAAGTTGTCTATGCTAACAGATTCACCATAACAGTATAACAAGGAAAAATGCTCCATCCTTTTTCCATTAAAGGAACTAATAAGAACAACTGTTGTATCATATGAATGCTTTACTATGGGAATACATCAATGAACCTTGTAGTAGCTTTATATAGTTGACCCCAACAAGCATATACACAATAAATGACCTTTATACAAATAATGCATGTTCACCCCTAGGGTACCAAATTGAGGTGATATTTTTGATTGCCCACTTTGTTGACTTAGCTATTAAAACTGGGTACCAAAATTTACATCGATACTAAATTGATTTATTTGTCCAATAAAAGTTCAAAATATTGTTTAGGGAGTTCTTTTGGTGTGCCTTTAAAACTAGTGAAGATTAAGTCATTAATATCTCCTTTTAACAACATACGCTTTATAAGCATCCTCTATAATAATGGTACAACCTGAATCACCTACATGTCATCTTCCTATAATATTAGGGAACTTTACCAACTCATTTATTCATTCTTTGGTATAAAAATGTTGTTCTCTCTTATATCATCTAGCTAAATACAATTGTACTAGTGATTGACTAACATAGAACCTTCCCTTAATTTGAATATTCTAGCATATCATAACTTATATCTAACCCCTGAACATTTTAAACCTAATCTTCAATCACATTTTCTCCTACATCTAAAATATAAATCACAACAAGACAGTATTATTATACATATATTTTTTTTACATGAAACAATTGAACAACTATCATATGAGTTTTCTAACCACATAAAAGATCATATGTTTTAACCTATTTAGGGTTGTCATATGTACATATCAATAATTCCAACTACTAAAATACTCGAGATTATGAATACGCACATGGGATCTATTAGCCAACTCATCTGTATCCAACATCATTTGAGGTTCACCTACCGAACTATACTATTGCTACATTTTTAACTAATATAAAGCTAGTTCAACCACTTTTATCTCAAATATATGCCTAAAGATTCCATATATATTACTAACAATGTATTAAAAGTCCTCTATAAGAATCCTATGACCACTGAAGAGTCATGTTTGAGGAAATTTCGGTCCCGTGAATTAGTCACATCCTCCTAAAATGCTATATTAAGGGAAATATTGCAGCCCATCTCTACGACTAGGTAACTATTTAATTTATAACATATGCATAATCTTATTATATCCCTCACCAATGAACTAACATAAAACAAGAGGTGCAAATACGGATGTCGATGCAAGGAATGTAGAAACCTCAACAAGCTTTTCTCTAACTTTTAATAACATGAGACCTTTCTTTGGATATTGCCTCAAAAGAAATACAAGCCTTAGCTATTTACAAAATTTGATATTAGCCATAATAGGTATAACCTTTATGATGGTAGACCATAGTATGAATGGGTATATATTTCTGAAGTTAGCTTTATCACACGATTTAGATTACAAAAGAAGAGATATTTCCTAAATGTCCAAGCAACCCCCTAATTATAAATTTGGCGTGAAACACATTCATAAGTAAGGATATACTAGACATATCTTTGTAAAGTCCCTAGGATAACCTGCTCTGATACCACTTCTCTCACGCCTTATAACTAATGAGATGGACATGCACCCAATGCCTTAACGGACCGAGAGAACAAACTTATTACCTATTCTTACCATACATATAAATTTGGTAATCCTAAGACCATGAAAAGTATAAGAAATATTGTCAAATAAAATACCAACATATGTAGGCGTAAAATGGGCATGCTTAACTTGGCTAATGAACCCTCTAATACCAAAAGACAAGACCTGTAATACCCCAAAAAATCCAAACCAATATTAGAGCCATGTACCAAGATCATGCATAGTACATCTTCGTTATTTTATAGTTTTATGAGTAGGTTAGATTATATTAAGGCTTCAAATAACTCCCAACAATTAGACGAATCAAAACATTCCTTACCGATTGAATTTTTGAGAAGGATATTAGTATAGTTAATTTCAAATAAGCATATCTCTCTTTATACATGGAATTTTTGATCTTATGACCTATCAACAGATAGATAATTGAATTATCTTTTAAAAAATACAAATTTTGCCTAAATTCGTTATCAGAGCAAAGAGTTGTTCCTATTTTTCTCCAGCATGTCAAGCTGGAAACTATGTGACGACATTCGTGGTAGCTTACAACATTTGTGACGCCCTATCATAAAGTTAGTCAGCCTTAGGCAAAATTCAGCTCCTGTGTGATGACATTCGTTAGAGCTTACCACATTTGTGACGCCCTACCATGAAGGTCGTCATCCTTAGGTAGAATCCAGCTCCTGTGTGACGCCAACCACGAAGGACGTTAGACTTAGGCAGAAACTATCAATTCCAGCTCCTGTGTGATGACATTTTTGATGGCTTACCATACTTTTGATGCTTTATCACAAATATCATCAGCTATGTTTTCAGCAACTGGGAATTTATTTCATAAGGGTATTTTCATATTTTCTTTCACCTTTCACGACTTATAACCCTTAAGAGGCATAATTTTTCCCATTTTTTTCTTTAGTTAAGCATCTTAAAAACCCTCTGTTACACTCTCAACCACAACATTAGGGTTTTCTCTTAAGATCATCTCCTCAAGAGCAAGCCTAAGGTATTCTTCAAGAACCTTCAGAAACATTAGATCTCTTTCAAGATTCAATCACTAAGGTATGCGTAGTGTTCATCTATGGATAAAATCCATTCATAGAGATCAAGAACCATATTTTAAATATTATTTTGTAAACTTTTTATGGTGATATGAGTATGTACATGTTGACTATTGTTGTTTAAGTTTCAATGTGATGTCTAAAGGTGCTTTCATGGAATATATATGTTTGTTAATTGAAAACCATGAACTTTAGGTGGTTTAATATGGTGCAAGTATGAAAACCACCTATGCCTTAAAGAATGCATGCAAGGTGTTTGATAACATGCTTAGGATACTAGAAATTCATGTTTGTATGGTTCTATGATGTCTAAATGACAAGTTCATGTTGGCTATATACTTCAATATAAATTCCATGCTATTCAAGTATTGTTATTGTGGTGGTATGAAGCATGCAAGATAATGGAGATATACAATATCTACACGAAATATATCCATGCATTCCCTACAATGTTTAAGATTTTGAATAACTATATGAAATGTGATACCCCCTACTTATGATATTATGAATTGTGGACTCAAATCTTGTAATCAAGTCATGTCATGTGTGTCAGTTTCCAACTATCGAGTCCTGGGGGTATTCGTACCCAAAAAACATAGTTGTGTGCCTAGAGCCATGTCATGTTGTTACAATAATCTTAGTCAAGCTATAATCTATAGAACTCAGTCAATCATGTGACTCAAGAAACCTCAAAAATCTTATGATCTCAGTTAACTCTTAGATAATAGTACTACTCCGTCAGTCAACGGAAGTCAGTTAATCTATCCATGTACATTTAGTTGAATTATGTTTAGTCTCTTCAAATGGGAGTGGAAGTTAGCACCGAGTGAACCCAAGGATGGGGACTCACCTACCAGTTTTAGGGTGTGATCCATAGCAGTCATCCTTGTGTTCCAGAACTACATAGCCAGCGTAGGTTGAGACATCTAAGCCTATCAGATTAGGGTTGATGAGATGGCTTAAACTGTTAGTTTAGGGTCCCACCATTCTCACTTTGAGTACCTGCCAGATAAGGGTCACTCACAACTGTCCCTGCCAGTGGCGCGGTATTGACACCCCTCCAGTCGGGGCAGAGATTGGACCCCAGCTTAGCCGTAATGGTATACATGGGGCATGTCGATTGAAAAACTCCCTCCTATATTTTCAATATTAGTCTCAGTAAAAGAACTTAGACAGTTCTTCAAATAACAGTATATCAGGACTGTTAGATACAGTCAAACTCAGTTATCGCATGGAACACAAAGAGTTTAACCAAATTTAGGGCTATTAGATACAGTCATCCATATTATCAGAACTATGGTTCTAGCCCTGTATTAGCATATAGATTTAGACATTACGTACTCATGATCTTAGTTACTATGTATGTATGTTTGCACTCTTATGTTCATATCAGTCAGTCAGTAGTATTATTCATGCATGTAAACCCTTTGCATTAGCCTACTTACTCGTATACTCAATATTTCAGTTGTATTGATGCATTTGTGCTATGGTGCTTTCTTTTCATGTTACACCATAGGTTCAGAGGCATGAGTCCCAAACTAGCAGTAGCAGTCGTATTCAGCATACATAGTTGCAGTGAGTCCTCTTCATTTGATGACGACGTTATTTAATTTATTTATTTATTTATTCAGTTTAGTTTTACGGAGTTAGTTGGAGATATTTTCCTTCAACTCCTTATTTCAGAAAGTACTTAGAGGCTTTCGGATTTATGCTCAGATTGAGCTTTCAGATTTAGTTTTCAGTTTTTTTGGTATTTTTCGCCCATATGGATGTTATATTATTTTAGTTGAACCTTATGGCCTACTGTGCATGTTTTCCACATTATTATGTCATGAATTGTAGTATAAAGGTATCGATATTAGTCATGGGTTAGCTTGTGGTCCCTCGGGATTATAAGCACCGTGTAGCATTTCGATTTAGAAAATTGGGGCGTTACAAGACCCCACTACACTTTACTTTAACATTAGTTTACTATGTCTCTAAGATATACAAATTAGATTAGGTCGGGATAGGACCCCACCATACACTTAACTCATACAATACAAATATGTATGCTACAGACTCGGCAAAGCTCTGAATCAAGTCGGAGCTCACCACAAACCATTGAATATCCTGCACTTTTATAGGGGAGATCTATTATAGCTGGGGTACCTATACCTATGATATAAAACACAGTGTGCCCCATTAGGGATATCAGTACGAAAGAATGTACTAAATATATAAAGCATAAAATAACCATACATAAAACATGAGCTCAAATGAAAAATCAGGTTCAAATGTATAGATAATGATAGAAGACCACCATCGCTTATACTTGTGGAATCAAGTACATTACATTTCTTTCTTTACTTCCTCTTCTTTCCTTTATTAACTTTGTTAATATGTGATATAAGTGACCAGCTTATCAGTGGTAAAATAGGATGACCCATGGTAAGCATTATGCCCCTGGGATACGTTCTTTATCAATACACAAATCGGGATTGGCCCATGCTAGGCTTTTGTTTCACCCCTGGGATACCACCTGATAATGGGATTGACCCATTCTAGGTGTTCCTTCCACCCCTGGGATAAAACCCATAAATCCATGTGTTAGGATAGACCCATACTAGGCTTTTACCCTTGAGCTACCACCCACATATAAGTATATTTACTTTACGTCAGATCTTTAATCTTTTAGATTGTTATTTTTATGGTCATAGTGTTAGCTTTGGGACAACAAACCATAGTAGAAGACATGTGATATGGACTTAAGGTAGTAACAATGACACAAAAATTAACTGTAGCACCAACACAATACTTAGGAGTTTATGTGACACAATAAGCATTTGATAGCTCAAACTAAAACACATATAAAGTAAAGACATTTCACTTGTCAAGCCATGAGATATGAACTTAATTCAATGATATGATGGTAAAATACCTAGTAAATGATATCGAATGAAAGGGGTTACATGAACATGGGAACCAATAAAGTGCATGGACAGATTTAACGTAGTAACAATATACATCACATTTAGGATATCTAAACTATTTAGTGGAACAATTGAAGAACTCACACGACAAGAAGAACCTCATTTGACCTAGGGTAGCTCATAGAACTTCCTATATAGAATAAATTTGTCATATCGATACTTGGAAGTATAATTAGGCTCAATAAAGCAATGAATATATATGGACTTACAAAACATATTTGTGAGACCACAAAAGCTCCATATTAGGGACAGGTGCACATTCTATATAAAGACATATGCAAAATATATATTGAATAGAATACGCCTGAAACATATAAATACTCATAACATGTGTAATGTAGGGTCGTATTGACTCAATGAACCTCGTTTTACGTAGAAGATGACCCACGAAACTTACCGCTTGGAGTAGCTTTATAATTCTACTACTTAGAAGTACAAACACACTGATATAGGATAATAAAGACATGTAGTAGTACTTTGACTATGTTGTGAAACCATGGGTAGTAGGAAGGAGATCATTAACTACATTAAGATTGTACATCATCAATATGTATCTTTTACCATTAGTATCACTTAGAAGCTCACCTTGTTGGCAGTAACAAAAGAATAAGATTTCATACAAAAGAATATTGAATCAAAAAGCCTTACATATCTTATTGTACAACAAAAATATTACCACTTAACCTTCTCCCCTTCAGATTATTAATCTAAAATGTAATGAGTGGTGAAAAATACTATTAGTAGCTAATCAATCAATTAAGAACTACTTGATCTCACCGAAATACGAACCGAACAGTAGCCCCTAATTCGTTAAATCAAGTATGCTCTTCCACCCCATTCTGCTCTAATCACATCTATATACTATATGATCTTCGTAAAATATCCCCCGATACTTCTTGGGATTCAAAACACATACAAATAGTACAACAAAATGCAATAGGAAACAATCTCCCATAAATCCCAATTATGTGGTGTATCACCACCAACTCCTTCCATACTTACATATAACTACCAATGTCACTTATCAAAGTCAACCAAACTGTCCCCCAAAATACACATCCAAAACAGCTCTTAAATAGCCTAAAACATCCAGTAACATAACAAGAATATATTAAAATTAGGGATTTCAATAACTCACCCACAAGTTCATGACAAAAGACCTACAAAATTCTCCACCATATTTGTTTATAAGGAAGGGAAAAGAATGGGCAAAAACCTTACCTTTAATTTGAAATTTATGATTTTTCACTTTTACTCCTTCAAGAACATAATCTTTTCCTTCAAACTTGGACTAAGAAAATAGGATAAAACACATTGGAGAGTTGAAGAGTGTGGGCAACCAACTTGTAGGAAAAGAATCTATCCTACACTTAGCTTGAAAAGAGGATGAATTTCTAGGAACCCTAAAGGATTTTAGGACTGGTATAAGAATTTAAGAGAGAGTTCGAGAGAGAAATAATAGAATCTGAAATTTTATAAGAGAAAAATGAAGAGTAAGTGCTGGTCTTAGAACTTAAAAAGGGGCTGCCTTAACTGCTTTTTTTTTTTTATTAATTTTAGCCACATTTTGATCAAGTAGGCGATGCCCCTACTTAGCCATTTTTAAGTTGGTCAAATGCCAAAGTAGGTGACACACATACTTGTCCTTAATTTATGCCTCTTAATGGAAAGCCTTGTTAGGCTTAATAATATTGGGCCTTACAGATTCGGGGTTTTGCGCTGCCCATTCTTCTCATTTATCTTTGGGCCAAATTTGTCAAGTAGGTGATGGTTGTACTTTGGCCCATACACTTATCAAAATATTCCAAGTAGGTTCTGCACCTACTTGGTTCTTAGGTTGGCCAATAAGTTAAAGTAGGTGATTCACCTACTTGTCACCTACTAGTTAATTAAAGTCAAGCAAGCAACTCACTTCTTTTAAATCTTAGACCATTTGCTTTTTAACTTCATTCTTATATATATACTTGGACACTATAAACGTTAAGATAGAATAACACCTTACTACCTCATGTTTAAATACTTCTATCGAGTTAACTTGGGAAAACACATGCTGAAATGTATGGGCACTGTATTAACCTTCTAATCTAGTTTAAACCGTAACTCATCTTTTAAGAGACTTGGTACCTAGCCTACAAAATAGGTTACATCAAGTGCCATATGACTAGAACTAGTATACACAGAATACGGGCATTACATTACTATCTCGAGTTTAAACATTTTTTGTCATATTCACTTAATTGTATATGTGTTGAAAGGTATGGGGTATTACAACAAATTAGTTCCACAAATATCTTAAGTGATAGTTTAAATAGGTTTATACCTATTTATGTTAGTATCATGCTACATTTACAAATAACAATTTTGTTTGAGATATTGTCAAGAGCATCCGAAATGAGGAAATTCTCAAATCAAAACCACAGGTGCGGACAAATTTAAAAGGGATGCAGCATAACATGGAACTTTATCTTAGCAGCTAACTAGGACTCATTCTAATGATGTATATCAAACTCTTTGGATGATAGTTGAAGGACGACTTTAACCACATTCAAACCATAACCCTATTAGAAAGAATGAGGGTATTTTTAGGAAATTTTCAATTTCAGTTTCACCTTTGGAGAATTTCTCAATTTTTACCAAAGTAACTTTCCTCTTTTTTGAAATTCGATTACAACACAGCTAGAGCTTTGAAAGTTATGTCCATGTATCCCTCCGTTATAGGTTTAAGGGGATCCATGTTCGTAACTGAGATAATTACGAACCTCATTTCTATAACTCAATGTATTTGCCACTCACTTTGAATCAAAGATCGGCTAAAATAAGATACTATATCTTGTACCGATCATTTTGAACTACTAACAGAGTGATTCCATGGGTCTCGGGATATGTAGGCTGGGCTCCTTATTTGAAAATTCAACTGCATTACAATCTCCCATAAATTCTCTTATTCCCTAGCTTTTCAGTTTCAACAAAATTCCAAAATATAAATATGTTGTGAAATTTTTAAAAATCATTCTTTAGAATCAAGCTTTACGAACTATAAGTGGCCTAAATTCTCATGCAATCTAAGATATGTACAAAACTCAATACCAAGGTACAACCATAACTCATTGAAATTCAAGTGAAAACTAACCTCTTTCAAGAAAAATATTTCTGGTCAGACAAAATTAAGAACGTTAAACTCTCTTTACCTAGGGTTACTTGCATTTACCCTACCTTAAGGGAGAGGACAGTTCTTGACACCTAATTTTTGCCCTCTACGACTAAGTTTAGTTCTAAGCTTCTCCGGTCTTAAATAAAATTACAATATTTATTTTATAAGAATAAAAATATGAAAAAAAAAATTTCTAGGTAATTTTTTGATTTAAATTAGTGATTATATATTTTTGTATTCATATATATGAGATCATATAATTTTTTTCATAAATAAATATTTTACTAAAATCGTATTTTAATCAAGGTCTATCGCATAATTTAATTCAAATGGGTAAAACCTTGGGTGTAAATATAATCTAATATCAAAAATAATTTATTTGAAAAAATAAGTGTTTGATTTTGTTAAACCAAGAAGCTGTAAACTAATTGATCAAAAATTCATATCGGATTTTACTTTAATTTTAGCCAACTTATTAAATTAATGATATTTGAAATCGATTTGGCCATAATTGCAATGCAATTGGTCAAGACATTTTCAATATGATTAAAATTCAAATAAAATTGATAGAAAATTATAACCTTGGACCATTTATTAAATAATTAAACCTTTAACATAGAAAATCCATCTAATTCCTCAATACCTATTTGCCTATCCTAAACTATCATCCTACTATCTAAACACCGGTCCACCAGCCAAATCTGTGACCTATCCCAACTCATATTCTCCATCAAAATAGAATACAACATTAGTTTAAATAAACAATGTATAATAAAAAACAATATAAAACACCAACAACTTCAACCATGTACCAGTGCCAATAATATAACAACTTCAATTACGACATCAATAACAACAAAATGCTAATACCAACAGCTACATCATGCAACCTGCAGACCGACCCATCACCTTTTTATCCCAAACCCAACAAAGCAATAGAAAACCCAGATACCCAGCAAAAATCAGATAAACCAAAAAAATCTCAAATTAGAATTCATACAGAATAGTAGGATTTCTAGCTCACGCAGCAAACCTTATCCCTCAACTAAATTCCAAAAAATACATTTGAATTCTTCTATCCCACACACTAATTCATCATTAATTTAGGATTTTGGGGTTCTTTATAAACCCTCCTAGTCACTCTTCATAAAGGCAGAGAGAAAAGAGAATAATCTAGAAGAAAATACCAACTAAATGGGATTTCTTTAAGTTAAAATCCTATGCTAAATCCTTGTAATATCATTTGGCTTAGAATTTTGGCTATGGAATTTCATTCGCAACTTTTGGTGGTGCGAAGACAACCCGATAAGCTCAAAGTTCCTGTGTGCTACCACAAAAAAGGTAAACACTTCCCTTTTATTATTTTAATTTTCTTCCTACTCATTATGTATTTAATGTTAAATCACATGAAGTGAGAGTGATGGATTTGTTGTCATAGATTTAGTTTTTTTGTAAACATTTTTATTAATCGTTTCTCACATTCAATTGTGGAAGTGGTTTTTTTTGTTGAAGTGTGTGAGGCCTTTTCACCATAGTGTATTTGGATTATTGTACTTGAATATCTTAGTGTGAGTATGAACTTGGTTCTATTTTTATTTGATTTTGGTTAATATAGATAGAGTGAGGCTTACAATTTCCATGGGCATGATCATCATGTTTCTTGGTCTGATTTCTTCTTCTGAACCTAAAGATCTTAAAGTTTTGCAAACCAATTTATGCAAAGTTCTTTTCCTAGTCCGTTTATGTATTGTTTAATGATATGATGAAAATAGTTTCAGTTTCAAAATCCTATTTTATTATTTGGTTTAGACAATGTTGTCCTCCATCTCTATTGATAGCTTTATGCATGCTTGTTTTTAAATGAATAAGTGGCTATATCATTTTTAAAATATTTGGTTGAGTATAGAATAATAAAGCTTGAATTGTTTCTCCATGTTGTATTGTTTTACATCATTTTGCATTCACTTTTTGAAAGTGTATGATCTATATTTTAGGTGTGTGATTATTATATTTTGTTTACGTTGACATTTGGTATACTATTTTTCTTATTGTACTATTAGTGGACACTTATTAAACCTTATTTTTTCTTTGTTTTGCATGAAATCATCTTTAACGAATCTATCTGGACTCATATTAGATTTGTATTCAAGGATTATTGAGTCTAGGCCTCCTACAAGTTTGAGATGGATGAAACTCCTGAAGAAATAAGGTTGTATACAAAAGTATTTAATGTACATACATATATACATGTGTTGGAAACTGATTTACAGCTTCAAAAAAGTAAAATATGAAATAAGAAAGTTGGTATACAAAGTTGCAAGAGAATATGCAGTATGCATACAACAAAAATGTGAAAAAATGCTGATATACAGTAGGTATGCAACTGAAAAAGGGCTAAGAAAAGGTCTATTTAAATAGTCCCAAAACTTGGGCAGAGTTGAAAATGGGGCCAAAAAGGGGCCCAGATCTCACGTTATTCCTTTATTTAACTGTATTGAATTGATCATTTCTTTTTAACCTAATTTAATCTAGATGAATCTTCGGGGGGTAAGCTTATGTTATAGTTATTCATTTTATATTGGTTATTTAATATATTTTTTTAATTCAACTATTTAGGCAAGATTAAATAACATGAAGATTTATTTATCTCTTTTGTAGTCATTAAATAGCTTAAATCCACATCTAAGACATTGGGTTAATTATTTAATCTTAATTCTTAATATGGATAAAATTGCTAAAGTTTTAAATTATTTCGAAACTTTGAAATTTAATTTATTTTATTCCTTAGAAAAGTTTTAAATGGATTAGTATCAAATAAATAAATTTCTTAAAAAATGACCTTTTTAAAGAAAAAATTCTTAGTTTTGATAAAATTAAGTGGCGACACTAATTTTTTTTACAAAGTAAAATCAAATAGACTTAACATTTTTTGCCACAAAGTTATGTAACATTTCCAACTTTTCAAAAATTGAATGTAATAGAGTCGATTGATGATGTTTCCTGGTATGTTTGACTGTACTGATATTGTTGTTTTTATACCCTTTTTTTGGTTATAACATGTTGTAGGATCATCTTAAGTTTCATTGCCTGATGCAACTATGGATTTTTGACAACTTCTATTTTGTTATTCCCATGGTTGAAGCTGAGTTCTATATATTTTCCTTGTACTTTAGTAGCTCATGTACCTACCTAGACTACATCTTTGGGGTAAATAATTTTTCTTTGATGTGTTTAAGAGTTTGCAATATAATTTTGTAACAATTTGAAAAGTTTTATGATTTTCCATTATGACTTCTACATTTTCTTAGTTAGGTTTAAAGGGTTTTCCTATCTATGTGGATGAGAGTAGGTACTCGCATTATTCTGTTAGTTGGATTATGACAGGTATCAAATCCCTATGTTACCGAACTCCGAAGTACAAGAGCAATATGTAGAGTAGAGTCTGGTGAATTTGTCTTTAGACATTAATATCGTATCATTGGGGTGCTATGAAGTATTTTATGAATTATTTCCCTTATTTTTTCGTCTAATGTTGTCCTATATAATTGCTTGTATGGGATTGCTCCAAATAGTACCTCTTGATTGTAATTTATATCTCAATAAAAATAAGGGGAGCTCACCTAGTTCCCCTCAGGATAATATAACTAGTGAAATTAGAACCTAGAAGGTTCCAATTGGCATCTGGTGATAAAGGTTGCGGTTAACATGTTAGATGATCAACTAATAGACATTAAGATATAAGTTAAATGATGGTTTTTGAAAAATAAGAACGTCAGTCAAATATGATTAATTAATAAAATCCTCGAAATTGATATCTTTATGAGTCACAACTAAATTGATCATTTGAGAATTGGTGATTACTAATATGATTGTATGTTCGCTACATGTTTTTGATTAAGAACTTGGATGACGTGTTGTTTAAATGAAATTTTGAGGCTTAAGTACTAGCGAGTATGGATAAGTGAAAATGATAGTTATTTAGATCTTTGTGCTTATAAGTGGTTGTTATCTTAATTGCCTATGTATGATGAGTATTAAAATGTGTAGGGAAGGCCTCATATGCATATTGATGTTAAATTTATAATGTATAATTGGGTATAAAATTAATGCTTTGATTAGCTAGCAACTATTTCAAGTAGCTAGGTTTTAATCTTTAAATTCTAGTCAAATTGTTATACGAATTAGAGTTAAAATATTGCAAAAGGGAATGGGGGTAAATGAACAATACAAACTAATAATTTTTCTCGGCCACTACTAGTGTGTCTATCTAGCGGGACTACCCTACTCCTAATAGCCTGCCATTGTGGTGATTTTCCCCTCTAGTAGTCCCGTCATAGTCACATACAGGTCGTTTTAGCAGGATCGGCTTGGCAGAATCCCTACCCTATTTTCTTCTATTTGTATATTTCTTTTCTTACCTGTCTGAACCCATTTGTAAGCTTTTAGTTATCAAATAATTTGTTTAACTATGAGAGGTATAAGATAATAGCAGTGCGTTCATCACTAAATTATAGGGATAAGTATTCAAATATGGGAATAATGAAAGTTGTTTGTTACATACCCCAAACAAGGGGCAACCCTAATATAGAAAAATCTAATTATAATAGGAGGTGTTGGGAGGAAGTATATAGTGCATCAAGGGATCTTGATAAAGTTCCTATCATTTTCAAGGATCGTTGTATTAGAGCCCTCTTTTTCTTGATCACTCTAGAAAAAGAACTTTTTAATGTCCTCTTTTCTTACATTGGGGATTTACTAATCGGGACTGACACACTTGAACATGAACTTAGTGGTATTGAACATTCAAAAAAGAATGTGATCATGAGAGCTCCTTATTTTCTCCTCATCCATCTCACTCTAGAGCTCTACATTGTCCTGAGTGGTGTCGAGTGGGTCTGTGAAGATGCAAGGCGCTGAACTGCCTACTCGACAAATTTTTTCATTGTGGTTATGTCTTTTTTTACAAGTTGATAGTGTATTGGGGGTTGTGTGGGAAGGGAATAAACCTCCCCTAATAGGTCTGCTACTATTCCCATCTATCCTCATATTTCTTTCTTCTTGCTTCGTCTAATTCAACCCTCACCTTCAGATGGATGAAGGGACTATCATACTCCATGTCCTTGTCAACATCCTTCCTAGTAACCCCCACATGTAGGTATAGATTGGTAATCAACCTATGAAGGAAAGGAGACTTCTTTTTCATAGTAAATGTACCTCTACTCCACTATATATATGCCCCCATATTCAACATAATATGTAGTATAACATAAGCCATCACCAGAGATAGAGGGTACATCATATAAAAGGTATTACCCAAAGGAAGAATCCTCCATTTCACCAAATTTATCCACCTTTAATCATATGCATTGAAGTGTATTCTCCTAATTCCCTTAAGATAGCTCCAATATATTTTATCCTTGTTTGCCTATTTAATTAGAGTGTCCTTCAGCCACCTTTAATCTTAAGATTTGTACATTACTAAGTTTTAGGGCCATCAGGCATCCCCAGAACTTTATTGATTGTGTCAAAGTCTACATGGACATCTACTCTCTAAATACAAATAGTAGGGGTAGGGCTTATCCTAGTGCATTATTATGTGTATTGAATTAAACTCCCATATATAGCCCAAGACCCCATTCCAAATAGGTGCGACCATGGGCATACCCCTTAAACTCCTGAAGCAAGGCATATAACTCTAGTACTTTCTTTTCCACGTCATTCTTGATGAATACCTGTAATGCCTCGAATATGGTACCTACAATGCTACACGGCGCTCATGACCTCGAAGAACTACAAGCTAACCCATGGATGATATCTACACCTGTACATAGCATGATAAACTGTAAAATATGGAAATAAAGGCTGAAAGGCCATAAGGTTCAAAACTAAAACATAACTGATAAAAAATAACATCTAGAGTGGGTATGAAATACCCAAAACAAATGAAATAACTATCTAAACATGCTAGACTGAAAGTCTCTAACTGACTAAACTGTTTGAATAAGGAGTTGATGGGATATTTCCTCAACTAACTCCAACTATTGAAATAAATTAATTAATGAGATAATAAAGTAATGGTCATGTCCATGAACAAACTGATTGGAAATCTGCCCTCCTACCATAGAGAGCTTCGAATGAAGCCATCCGAATACTGGAATGATAGTTGTTGTTGTATGCAAAATCAATCAAAGGCAAGTGGTCATCCCAACTACGCTTAAAATCGATTACACTCTCCCTTAACATATCTTCTAAAGTCTGAATGGTCCTTTCTGCTTGACCATCTGTCTGAGGATGAAAGGCTGTACTGAGATAAACGTGGGTACCAAGACCCTTTTGGAATACTTTCCAAGAGTAAGAGGTAAACTGGGTACCTCTATCTGAGATAATAGATAATGGAACATTATGCAATCTGACCTACTGTCTGATGTAAAGTTTGGCGTAATTCTCGGCTTAATAAGAGGTATGGACTAGAAGAAAATGAGCTGATTTAGTTATCCTATCTACAATGACTCACACTAAATCATACTGGCGACGAGTACAAGGCAAACCCATCACGAAGTCTATGTTCACTTTTTCCCACTTCCAAAAAGGAATACTGAACTCCTGCATGGACCCACTAAGCTATTGATTCTCTATCTTAACCTACTAACATGTAGAGCACTTAGCGACAAACTCTACAACATCTTTCTTCATCCCACTTCACCAATATATTTCCCTCAAGTCGTAGCACGCACCATGCGCTTCTGCAAGAATTTGCTGCCTGAAGTCATCTACACCTGGAACAAACAAATAACCTTGACAACAGAATACACCATCTCCCCCTTGGGAAAAAACCTCTACTTTCTAATTCTTGACTAAATCTTTTAACATGACTAGAATAGGATCTCTATCTTTCTTTTCTTTTACCTCAGAAACTACAGATGATTCTGAACTACTCTGAACCCATATGTCACCCTCCTCTGTATTAACTAAGCGAACGCCTAGTCTGGAAAGCTGATGGACTTCGTGATCTAGCTTTTTCTTACTATCCTCAACATGAGAAACACTACCCATAGAAAGTCTACTGAGAGCGTCGTCCACTACATTGGCCTTGACTGAATGATAAAGGACACTGGTGTCGTAATCTTTCAAGAGCTCTAAGCACCTTCTCTGGAGAAGCTTGAGATATTTTTTAGAAAAGCCATACTGAAGGATCTTATGATCTATGAAAATATCCACATGAACTCCGTATAGTTAATACCTCCAAATCTTTAAGGAAAAAACTACGGCTTCTAACTCAAGATCATTAGTAGGATAATTCTTCTCATTGCGTTTAACTTGCCTGGAGGCGTAGGCTATGACCTTACCATACTACATGAGGACACAATCCAAACCTACTCTGGATGCATCACACTATACTACAAAACCATCTGATCTATCTGGAAGAGCTAAGATTGGGGCTGAGGTGAGTCGAGTCTTCAATTGTTGAAAAATCTTCTCGTAAGGATCTGACCACTAAAACTTGACTTTCTCCTGAGTCATTCTAGAAATAAGGGATGCAATTAAAGAAAGTCTCTCAAAAAACCATCTATAATAGCCATCCAATCTGAAGAAACTCCTGATATCTATTGTAGAGACAGGTCTAGGCCAGTTTCTTACCACTTTAGTCTTTTGAAGATCAACCCAAATGCCATCATCGAAAATGATATGACCAAGGAATGCTACTGACCTTAGCAAAAATTTGCACTTACTGAATTTGGTGAACAACTGATGATCTCTGAGGGTCTGAAGTACAATTTTGAGATAGTCTACATGATCTTGATTACTGTGGGAGTAAATAAGGATATCATCTATGAAGACTATGAAGTACATGTCTACATAATTCTTAAACACGTAATTCATCATATCCATGAAAGCTGCTGGGGCATTGGTAAGACCAATAGATATGGTGACCATACCGAGTACAAAAAGTTTTTCAAAATGTCACATTCTCTGACTTGAGCTGATGATAGCCTGATCTGAGTTCTATCTTATAGAAATAACTAGGAACCTGAAGTTTGTCAAACAAATCATCAATTATGGGAAGTGGATACTTTTTCTTGACTGTGATTTTATTGAGCTAACAGTAATCAATTGACATTCTGAGAGAAATATATTTCTTGCATATGAATAAGACTGGTGCAACCCACTAGGACACGTTGCGCCTTATGAATCCCTTATCTAAGAGATTCTTAAGCTACTTCTTCAATTCTATGAGTTATTTTGGTGCCATTATATATGGAGGAATAGATATAGTTTAGGTATATGGTAGAAGATAAATGCCAAAGTCTATTTCTCTTTTTGGGAGGAATTCCTGGAAGATCTTCGTGAAAGATATCTGAATATTTATTTACGACTGGGACTGAATCAAGACTGGGAGTTTTAGAACTAGTGTCCTTAACTCGAACAAGATGATAGAAACATCCTTTAGATATCATTTTACTTGCCTGAAGGTAGGAAATAAGCTGACCTCTAAAAGCCGAAGTGCTACCCCTCCACTCTAGGATAGGTTCATTCGGAAACTAAAACTGGACTATTCTATTTCTATAGTCGATTGTGGCATAGTAGGAATGAAGACAATCTATAATGAGAATGACATTAAAATAATTAATCTCTAATTCGACCAATTCTACTGAGGTGACTTTCTAAAATATCATAATCGGGCAGTTCCTGTTTACCCATTGGGCTATGATGGTTTTACCCACTGGTGTAGAGACTGAAAAGGGCTCTTCTAGAATTTTAGGACTGGTTCCAAAATTGCCTGCTATATAAGGAGTAATAAAATACAAAGAAGCTCCAGGATCTAGCAAAGCGTAAACATACACATGAAAGATCTATAATGTACCAGTAACCATATCAAGAGAATTTTTGTAATCTTATCGGGACTGGAGAACAAAGAGTCAATTTTGGCGTTGCCCACTAGTAGCGCTGGAGGTGGCACCCTACTGGTTTAGGAGACTGGACTGAGCTGGGGAACGATTTTGCTGACCCTGAGGACCTAGCTAAGGACAGTCTCTGACTCTATGTCCTGGCTTGCCACATCCAAAATAAATACCACTGCCAGCTCTGCAAATACCCTATGGGTGCTTGCCATAAGTCCAGCAAAGAGGACAGGTGCAGTCACTACTAACACTGCCCTAAGACTTAGAGCCTGGCACTCAATCTTTATTACTATCCCTGAACTTAGGAACTGGAGCACTAGCTGAAGAAAGAGCTAGAACTGCTGACTTAGGATAAAATTGGGAATGGTTTCCTCCTTTTAATTTGGGCTGACCAAAGTTGAAATAACTTATGGGCTCTCTCATTTTGCTTCTCCCTCATCTTAATCTTTTGCTCTTCTATCTGCTGAGCATGGTTCATAAGCCTGCCTATGTTCAGGTCACTATTTAATATCACAGACCTGCACTCATTGACTACACTATTATTCTTCTTAAAAACAAACTTACTCATCGTAGTCATGTTATCTGCAACCACATGAGGAGCGTATCTAGCTAATTCAGTAAACTTAAGAGAATACACTTTCATTGTCATATTTTCCTGCCTGAGGTTGATAAATTCTAACACTTTAGCTTCTTTCATATCTAGGGGAAATAATCTTTCTAAGAATGCAGTAGCAAACTCCTTCCACTCTGTAGGCCCTGTATCAACATCCCTCTCTGACTTAGACCCAAAAAAGGATGGAGGATTCATTCGGCTAAAGTCCCAAATCCTAGTTGTAGCTAAATTGGCCAATCGGTTGGCCAGAACAATAGTTGGTCATTTATTCTGAGCAATAACTGACTGAGTAAGAGTAGTGAATACAACTCTAACCTCTCTAAGGGAGATATTCTCCCAAAGGATCTTCGTGCTGAGGGGCTGGCTGATTCCCATTGGTTTTTTTAGAAGGCAGGTTCTGTAGAAGAAAGGGAAAAATAGATTAGACTGAGAGATTGACTTGAGATTATGCTTACTGGCATAAAATGAATACTGAAAGAAAGGAAACTATTCTTAAAACATCTTATAGCCTCCTACACATAAATGTGGCGTGCAACACACCTATGAACAAGACTCTACTAGATCTGACTTTCAGACTTCCTAGGACTTTGTTGGACCTTAGGCTTTGATACCAAGTTTGTAATGCCCTGAATCTTGTATCCAGAATGCTACACGGTGATAATGACCCTGAAAGATCACAAGCAAACCTATGACTGATATCTGTACCTGTACACTGTATAATATACTATATAAATACATAAATAAAGGCTGATAGGCCATAAGGTTAAAAACTATAACATAACAAATAAAATATAACATCTGGAGGGGGTATAAAATATCCAAAACTACTGAAATAACTATCTGAACAAGCTAGTCAAAAAAGCCTCTAACTAACTGAACTGTCTGAATAAGGAGTTGATGGGATATCACCCCAACTAACTTCAACTATTAAAATAAATTAATTAATAAGATACTAAAGTAATGGTAATGTCCTTGAATGATCAGGACTCACTGCTAACTCTGACTACTGAGACTTGAATGATACTGATGCTTTGGAGCTCATGCTTCTGAACCTATGGTATAAAATACCAAAGCACAAATGCGCCAATATGTTTGAATGTATTGGTATGCATGTGAGGTAGGCAAAATGCAAAGGGTTCACATGTATGAACTATACTAACTGACTGAATAACATGAATGTAAGAATACATGCATGAATACATAATTACTATAACTGAGTTCGTGATAACATGATTACTAAATATGAGTACTGATAACATAAGATACTGATTGTATAACATAAATAACTAATACCGAGCAACTATATCTGATAGTCTACTTTCTAAAGAAACTAGCTGAGTTTCGTTCTATTCTGAGTTGACTGCATCTAACAGTCCTGAATTATGTAGAACTATCTAATTTTTATTACTAAGATTGAATGACTATATCTGGCAGTCCTAGTCTAGAACTGAAACTATGAGATATAGTCATCTAATCGACATGCCCCTAATACGCTATTATGGCTGAGTTAGGGTTCAGTCTGTAATTCTAATTGAAAGGGTACTAATACCGCGATATTAGTAAGGAAAATCTATGAGTAACCCTCATATAATAGATAACTCTAATGAGAATTATGGGAACCCTTATATAAAAGGTTAAGCCACCTCATCTACCCTCATATAATAGGCTACGATGTCTTAGCCTAAGCTTGCTACATAGTTTGGGAATGCAAGGATTGCTTCTAAGAATCATACGCTCATATAAAAGGTGTGTTCCTATCCTTGGGTTTGCTCGATGCTAATTTCTACTCCCATCTGGATAGACACTGAACATGATTAACTGAACTGACTAAACTGAGTTAACTGATTTCCGTTAACTGATGGAATAGTACTGAGATTACTAAATTTCTGAGGTTTCTGAGATTACTGAGTTTGCTGGGTTTTCTTGAGTCACATGACTGACTGAATTTCGAAGAACATGGATCAACTGAGAGTATCCTGAAAACATGACACAAGCTCACATATAACCATAATTCATTGACAAAGACATTTTCATCAACACTTAAAATGTATAAACTTGTACCTGAATGGGAATTTCATATTATCATACTAATATGGCACTTTTCCTTCATAAGTAATTTAATCAAACACATGGGAAACATGCTATGGTTATACAATCAACAATACATCTAATAATCATGGATACATCCATCGACATGTAAATTTAAGGGTTTATCATGATTATCATGCAAATCATCACATCCTTGGGTCAATTATTGGAATATGTAATTTCAAACATGAATCAAAACCGCACAACATCGTGAACATGAATTATAATTCAATTTAATTCATGAACATTCATAAATAAACAAATCTTGGATTTTGAAAAGAAATTCTTGAGCTCCATGGGTGAAAAGGACCCATGAATCAATACATGACATACCTGGGGTGTCAGTTTCTTGAAGTTTCTAGACTTGAGGAACTTGGAATCTCTTTGTTTCTTGAAGAATGATTTGGATCTTGTTCTTGGGGATTATCTTTGAGAGAAAACCCTAATTTGATGTTGTAGATCGATAATGAACTTATGAGCCTTGTTATGATATAATTAGGGGTTAGAATGAGTGGAAAAGACGTAAAGACACTTTTAAAAATAACATTAAAATAACTGAATGAACTATGTCACTGTGGGTGCGTTGGTCCATCGCTTAGTCGATGGTCCGTCGGTCCTGATCGTTACACCTCAGCATGATAGGGTTTCACTACCTCTGCTGCGATGGCTTAGGCAATGGTCCGTCACTAGCATGATGGTCCGTCTTCTTGAGCCATTGCCCTTAGGTAGAATGTGGTCTCACTGGCTCCCTACAACGGTTCGGGCGATGGTCTATCGGCCTTCATCATCGCACTTGGGTAGTTTTGACTTCTTTCTGTAAAACGGCCCTAGCTTTCTACCCCGATATCGGTTTAGACAAAATTGGTATGGTTGGAAAGGTAATTCAATTTCCCACATGACAAAAAGTTAAAATCTTAAAAATTTCACGTATACAAATGTGGATTCATCTTTTCAATTAAGTTTCTAACATACTTGGGATGATTTTAAGTTAGGTAGAAGTATGGGGTATTATAACACCCTCTCGTAACTGAAGCGCATTTTCTAATAGTCTCATTACCTCTCTTGACAATTCCAATATGAGAATATCTTAAAGAGTATGGGTATTATCTTAATTTCAGGCCATGGAGATAGCAGTTCTATAAAAAATTATGCAAAAATAAGTTAGAATCCATAAAGATGTACAATTTATTCTAAAATATTAGAAAAATGAAGTTCCAAAATTCAAAAAAGGATGGTACATGCCTCCTACTAAAGTGTAAGGCATTCCTCTACCACGGGACAACTATAAAACAAATTTTTTTCTATAGCAGGACCACTATAGTGGGACGAGGTCATATAGATATGTTCGTCTTTCGTAACGAGAAATTCCAATAGCATCTTTTAGCAAAAATATCTATTTTTGAATTTTAACATAGATCAAGGTTGGTAGAGTATAACGAGACTATTATATACTAAAATCTAGGTGTTTAAACCCCTATAAAAGCACCAATGACCAAGAATTTTAATAAAAGCATAACCCTTCCTATTCTAACTTTTCTTCAATACTCAAGCCAAAAAAAAAATTATTATTTCAAGAAATTTCTTATGATAATGTTAATTATAAAGCAAGGATATAAAGTTCTAATGTCATTTACATTATTTTGAGTAGTTTTGAGTTTAATAAGTTAATAAGTGGGTTAGAAATTTATTTCTCAACTCTTTAATCCGTCGTGTCTAATTGTAAAGGCTTGCTGCCTAAAATATAAATGGTGCTAAATAAGTCACACTTCAGAGCAGGGCCCATTTTACTTTTTGTGGAATAAATTTTTTGTTCTTTCTTTAAAAGAATTATTAATTTTTTGATATGTTGGAGAGGCCCTAGATATCTTTCGTACTCGTAAGTGCCTATGAAAGGTAGCCTTGTGTGCTTTCCAATTGTGATTTTTTATTTAAGGGTGTTGTTTTATAATTTGTTTGGTAATTCATTCAAATATTATTTAGCGTTTTATGATAAAAGTTTATGACAAAAGATATATAATAAATAAGAGTTTATTAGTGATCAGAGAGGGCTTTCGTCCAGTTCTTTTTCTAATATGATTATTCAAGGATGAATAATAGATTAATTGATACTTATTATAATGACCCATTCAATTGTTACTACAATTACCATGCCTAAAGGGGCACGCGATATTGGAAATTCCTTCATATCCCTAAAAAGGATTTTAAAGACTTAGTTTAAGTAATTTGGGATAAGAAAAAATTACAGATGGACTGATGTCATCTGTCGATAACATGAATTTTTTTATTATGGTGGTGCCATGATAGTGGTCTATTGACAATAGCAGGGTGCTGAAAATAGTCTGCCTAAATTTTTAAAACCCTATTTATGTTGAGTTGTCAACTAGAATCTGGCTTTATTCTAAACTCTCGCCCCTATGATTGCCTTAAGGCTCTGGAATGATGGAGAAGAGAGAGTGCACTTAAAAGGGGTAAAACTATATGTTTTCTTGTGTATTCATGTTAAATATTGCTAGAACATAAAGAATTAGAAATACTTCATTCTTACAAGCTGCATGGAACCCAGGAAGGCTAGGTTAATTGAGTAGGAAACTTCTATTAGCAAAGATATGAATAAGATCGATTGATGATGATTTTATGATAAGGCCAGTGAGAAAGGTGTTTTATATGGAGAAAACTAGTAACTAAGGTCTATGTTAATGATATTAATATTCTTGAATTAGATATTGTATTGTTATTAATGTTTCCTTATTATTCGTTATTGTGTCAATTTAATTATCGAGTATAAATGGGTTGATTATGCCTATGTGTTGTTGTTAAATGGGATCAGTATTTGTAAGGGTGTTATGGATACTAATCCTTGCTTGGGTGAATTGATTTAGTGGGACGTGATGACATAGAGTTAAGAAGGTACTTGAGGAGGTAATTGATCTATATTTAGGGAGAGTTATGTGTATCATTAGTATTTATTAGTAGAAATTCGTCCTAAGTTAAATATGTGCTAATTTACTTTGATAGGTTAATTGATCTTGTGTACTATTGTTGGTGGTGTAGATGATGGTTGACCTATAGTTAAAAACTTAGTTTGGGTCTTATGCCCAGGGTAAATTTCTTATTTGTCCTTTTATTGCAATGCATACCACTAAATTATTGAGTTATTGGATAATTTTGCATATTTTTTGATCAACAAAAATGAGATTATATGAAAAAAGCTTATTTTAGAATGCAAGTGTTATGGAATTAGCTCATTACGTGATTGTTTAGCTTATGATATGGGTTGAAATTGTGAGATAAATTGGTCAAGATTGATAATAAAAAAATTTGAGGGTTTTAGTATTTAGGACATTAGAATAAGGGTGGTATAAAACCTGACTTTGTATAAGGATGAAAAACACTACCTGTTTGGGTTATTTTGTATATGAATAGAGTTTGTGCCCTGGAGGCAATGGCTAATGGGAATTTATAAGACCCATAACATGTGTGTATAAGGTTTTGGAGAGTTTGATGATTTCCATGAGTGAATCAATTATATTATTTCTTGTTGTTTTGGTTTTTGAGAGAATCGTGTTATATTGTTATTGTTATCTAGATCCATGAGTGGTTTGGGCTATTGATATACATGAAAAAAGTGAATGACATTGAAGTTTTGTAAAGTGAAAATTAGGAAAAGCTTGAATTATTTGTTTACGACTCATGGTAGCTTACCTGAGTTGGTATTTTGTACTCATGATATACTTTAGTTATTTACTTGATTCTTTGCTTAAGTGAATCTGTGAAGGAGGGCTTATAAAAGGCATAATTGGTTTTGTTAAATAGGTGGTTCTTGTTTACAAGTTGTTAGTCAAACGTTGCTATTCTATGATGTACTTATGTTGGTCCTATGAGTTAAATGGTAGTTTATGACCCTAGTATATCTAAAAAGTAAATATCAGATAAACCCCTGTGTTGTTCCTGACCAAAGTAGATTTTGAATATTATTGTTATGAATGATTCTATACTTAATGGCTTATCAATTACTTGGGTATACTTGAATAAATATTTAATATTGATCTCATTAATTTAATTAAAGACAAATGTAAAGTTGGAGTGGTAGGGAATGTTAAGAATATGGCTTATTAGAGATGAACATTTTATAGTAGACCAACTGGAGGATAGTAAGATAACTTAAGTTAATAGTTGTTCGAGAGAGACCGGATCGTAAGGAGAGTAATGAGTGGGAAGTGGATTAGAAATATAAACTGGTGTTATTTTTGTAAGTGTAAGTTTAATTTATGATATTTATGTTATGTTTACATGATTTAACTTGTGTCGGCTAATAGTTCTTACAAGCATATATGATTGTACTGATACAACTTTTGTTATACCCTTTTTTAGCTATTGCCTATTGGATAATTAGTTGAGGTTTCATTTCTTGAAGAAACCGGATATCTTAATTAGTTTTATTTTCTTATTCTCCTGGTCGAAGATGAGTCTTATTCATGATTTAAATTGATATTTTTAGGACTGAATTAGTGCATGGTATAAATGGTTGGAATGGAGGACAGAGGTTTTCTAAATTGATGGAACATTTGATTAATAATTACATTAAATAGAACCCACTTTGTAAACTTGATTTAGAATATGGAAAATTTCATGGTTTAACTTATTTTTTAAGCTAATGCATTGCATTAAAGGATAAATGAATGAAAATGGTTTTGGATGGCCTTGGTAGCCTTGATTTTTTATTTTAAATGGAACTTGGGAGCCTAATTTGGTTATGTAGATTGGTTTGACATAAATATATTTTCTTACAAGCATATTGGTATGACGATACAAAGTGGTAAATGCCTTAAAAAATGAATCTTGGGTTAATATATTGGTTTATGTGTAAATTGGTTATTTTTGGCTTAAAGAGAATTGTGCGGCTCACCGTGAAGGTGTAAGTCCTTAGGGGACGAAAACTGAAAACCATGTTTGCTGGCGTTATGGGTCTATATGATCGTGTGCATAGTATATATATATTTTTTAGATGACTGTTGCCTTGGTGGATTTAGTTTTCCCTTGGTTTCTCCTCGATTCGTGCAACTAATATGCACTGGGGCCCTTCTAGCAGAGGAAGATGAACCCATATATAGCCCATGGGTGCCTTTATGATTGATCTAGCTATACAATTAACATAAAATCCTTAAACTCTAATGTTCATGACACTTGTCCTTATCTCAACATCTTATATATATGTATATGAATATGGTGCATGTAGTTTATGACTAAATTTTTGTATTTGTATTATTTTATCCTTACTCGCAGAGTAACATGCTTGTTCTTATCCCACTGACCATCCCTAGATGCTACATTATTTTATGATTTAGGGTCCAAAGGGTTTTCTATTGCTTTTGTGTAGCGTTAGGTGGTTGAGCAGGTCTGTTGAGTTGCTATGAACTGGTGAGCCTCCATCCTTCAGAAGGCATTGTTATTTAATCATTCTTTCCTTATTTTCATAGTACTTTTGGATTATTTTTTGTAATATTTGAGGGCATATCCTGACATAGATGTTATTTTTGATTTAGAGCTTTCGTGGTCAAGTGTTGGTTTGATTTTTAGTTTTTAATCTTAGAATTTTAACTTGGCTAATTTATCTTTTATCACTATCTTAATTGGATTCCTCTTTATTATTATTATTGTGCTCTTGGTGTTAGGCTAAGGGGTTGTTCTCATGTCCATGGTGGGCTTGAGATACCCGTCACAACTAGGCCCTGGTTTGGATCGTGACATTTTTTCTCTTGATTTATGTTTATATTATCTCATTATGATCTCTAACACTTCCTCTGATTTTGTGGGAAATGATAGGGCATAATGAATAAGATATGGAGATATTTTCCAAACCACCATCTATGAAACATTACGAGTAATATTACATAAGATCGCCTCAAAGAAATAATAAAAACATATCTGTTCAAAGTTTGAGGATTGAATCCTAAAGATCAGGACATGCACCAGTCCTTTCAAGGATTCTTGGTTCAAAGGATGAATTTCAACAAATCAACTTCTATCTTCTCTTATATATTAGGGTTATCTACCCTTTAAGAAACTAACTGAATAGTCACTTCAGTTGAGGTTACACATCATACTATATTCAAGTCATCCATCCTTTCAAGAGGACATACTAAATCATCACATTATTCGAGATGAAATAGTTTATTATAATTGGGTCATCCACCCTTTCAATAGAACACATCTTATTGTTGACCTTTCATCCTTTAAAAGGATGCATTGGCCATCACTTTATCTAAGAAGCCATGTAATTATGTTATGGATAGTAACCTCCTTCAGTATGACATTTCATTTATGTTATAGATTGTCATCTCCCTTAGAGTGACACATCATTATTTTATGGACTCTCGCCTCCTTTAAAGGAAAATGTTATTATGTTACATATCGTCACATTCTTCAGCACGACATGTTTTATGTTATGGACCGTTACCTCCCTCAGCGTGACATGTTATTATCTTATAGACTATCACTTCCTTCAAAATGACATGTTATTATGTTCTGACTTTCACTTTCTTCAAATGTTATTATGTTATGGAATGCCACCTCCTTCAGCGTGACATGTCATTAGTTTTTAGGCCGTTACCTCCCTTAGAGTGACAAATTATTATGTTATGGATCTTCACCTCCTTTAAAGTGACTTGTTATGATGTTATGGATCGTTACATCCTTCAGGATGACATGTTATTATGTTATGGACTATCACCTTCTTTAGAGTGGCATCAAATTGTGTTATAGACTTACATCTTCTTTAGAGTAACAAGTTATTATGTAGACCATCCCTTTCTTAAACGTGATATGTTAATATGGGTTGTCACCTTCATTAGTATGTCATGTTAAAACAAGATTTTTATAATTTAACTTTCATAGAGTTATCTACTAATAAGTTTAGTATAGGTAATATAAGACAAGTTGGGCCATCACCCTATTAAAGTGGCATATTACATTCAAGATAGGTCATCCACCTTTTAATGGTACACGTTATGTCGTCACCCTATTTAATGTGGCACAAGATATTCAAGATAGGTAGTCCTCACGTTGGGTTGTCACCCCATTGAAAGTGGCATAAAATATACAAGATAAGTCATTCAAATTTTAGTGGTACACATTGGGCCGTCACCTTGTTCAAAGTGAAACTTTACATTTAAAATTTGTTTTCTTTCTTTCAATAAGACACATTATGCCATCAACCTATTCAATGTGACACGTTACATTCAAGATAAATTGTCTTCATTTAAAGGAGACACGTTGGACCATTACCCTATTCAAAGTGCACGTTACGTTCAAGATAGGTTATCCGCCTTTCACGGATACATGTTAGGTTGTCACCCCATTCAACGTGACTTCTTACATTAAAGATAGATTGATTGCCTTTCAATAAGACACTTTGGGTTGTCATCCCATTTAAAGTGGTAAAGAATATACAAGTGCCATCCACCTTTTATAAGTCATGTTGTGTTGTCACCACATTCAAAGTGGCATGATATTCTTAGAATAGGTTGTGAAAATTGGTTCCTTAACTATCTTAAGTGAAAGTTTTAAAAAGTTTTACAACTATTTACATTAGTGTCTTGCTACATTGACAACTAACCATTTTGTTTGAGATGTTGTCGCGAGCATCCGAAAGGATGAAATTCTCAAATCAAAACCACAGGTGTGGACAACTTTAAAAAGGATGCAGCAAAATGTGGAACTTTTTCTAAGTAGCTAACTAGGACACATTCTAAAGAGGAATATCAAAATGCAGCAAAATGTGGAACTTTTTCTTAGTAGCTAACTAGGACACATTCTAAAGAGGAATATCAAACTCTTACGATGATAGCTAAAGGACGACTTCCACCACCATCAAACCATATCCCTATTAGAAGTAATGTCAGTATTTTTAGGAAATTTTTAATTTCAGTTTCACCTCTGGAGAATTTCTAAATTTTCACCAGAGGTAACTTTTTGCTTTTTTAAAATTCGAGTACAACAAAGCTAGACCTTTGATATTATGTCCATGTATCTCTCAATTGTGGGTTTAAAGGGATCCATGTTCATAACTGAGGCAATTGCAAGTCTCATTTCCATAAATTAATATATTTTTCAATCACCGTGAAACAAAGATCGTCTAAAATAAGATACTATCTCTTATACCAATTGTGTCAAACTACTAACAATTTGATTCCATGGGTCTGATATATATAGGCTGGGCTCCTTATTTGAAAATTTGACAGCTTTACAATCTCCCATCAATCCTCTTATTCCCCTACTTTTCAGTTTCACCAAAATTCAAAAATAAAAATATCATATGAATTTTTTGAAAAACATTCTTTAGAATCAAGCTTTACGAACTATAAATGGTCTGAATTCTCATGCAAATCTAAGATATGCACAAAACTTGATATTAAGGTCTGACCATAACTCAGTCGAATTCATGCGAAAACCAACCTCTTTCAAGAAAAGAATTTTTGGTCAGACAAAATTAGGAACGTCAAACTCCCTTTACCCAGGGTTACTTGCATTTACCCTACCCTAAGGGAGACGACAGTTCTTGAGACCTAATTTTTGCCCTCTATGAGTAATTTAGTTCTAAGTTTCTTCGTTCATAAATAAAATTATAATATTTATTTTATAAGAATTAAAACATGACAAAAATATTTATCTAGGTAATTTTTTTATTGTAGTATAGGGAAAGGAAGAAGGACCTGCACATGGTGTTTATCGACCTGGAGAAGGCTTACGACAAAGTCCCCAGGGAGGTGCTTTGGAGATGCTTGGAGATGAGTGAAGTACCGCTGGCATATATCAGAGCAATTAAGGATATGTATGATGGAGCGAAAACTCAGGTGAGGACAGCGGGACGAGACTCAGAGCATTTCACTGTCTTGACAGGTTTGCATCAGGGATCTACTCTTAGTCCCTTTTTGTTTGCGTTGGTGATGGATGTGTTGATGCGGCGTATTCAAGGGGAGGTGCCTTGGTGTATGCTTTTTGTAGACGATGTAGTTCTGATAGATGAGACTCGAGGGGGTGTGAATGACAAATTAGAGGTGTGGAGGCAAACTCTTAAGTCTAAAGGGTTCAGGGTGAGCAGAAGCAAGACAGAGTATGTGGAATGCAAGTTTAATGACGTGAGGCGGGAGAATATGGTAGTAGTGAAGCTGGAATCACAGGAGGTATGTAAGAGGGGTAGCTTCAAGTATCTCGGATCCGTGATCCAGAGTAACGATGAGATTGACGAGGATGTCTCGCACCGTATTGGGGCGGGATGGATGAAGTGAAAGCTCGCGTCGGGGGTGTTGTGTGATAAGAAGGTGTCGCCCAAGCTGAAAGGCCAATTCTACAAGGTGGTATTCCGTTCGGCCATGTTGTATGGAGCGGAGTGTTGGCCAGTTAAGAACTCCCACATCCAAAAAATAAAGGTGGCAGAAATGCGGATATTACGCTAGATGTGTGGGCTGACTAGAGGGGATAGAGTTCAGAATGAGACTATTTGGGAGAAGGTTGGCGTGACTCCAGTGGAGTACAAGATGCGGGAAGCCCGATTGAGATGGTTCGGACACGTGAAGAGGAGGGGCATGGATGCCCCGGTTAGTAGGTGTGAGAGGCTAGCGTTGGATGGTTTTAGGCGGGGTAGGGGTAGGCCGAAGAAGTACTGGGGTGAGGTGATTAGGCGGGACATGGAGCAGTTATAGCTCACCGAGGACATGACCTTAGATAGGAAGGTCTGGAGGACGCGAATTAGGGCAGAAGACTAGGGCCAGTTTGGGTCGCTAGTGTAGGGAATTACTTGGTGGGGGTTTTATTCTTGTTATGATTCCGTGTTCCATGTTTTATTACGAATCTGTGTGCTTTCCTCTGTTTTCTAATACTTATGGGTGCCGTATTTATGTTATGTAATCTAGTTCTGTGCTTTACTATAAGTTTGTGTGGTATCTCGTGACTTGAGTCGGGGGTCTATCGAAAACAGCCTTTCTACTTCTTTAGAGGTAGAGGTATGGACTGCGTACATCTTACCCCACCCAGACCCCACTAGGTGGGAATACACTGGGTTTGTTGTTGTTGAAGTAGCAATTATATATTTTTGTTTTCATATATATGAGATCATAGAATTTTGTTTCATTAATAATTATTTTACTAAAATTGTATTTAAATCAAGAGCCACCCCAAAAATTAATTCAAATGGGTAAAACCTTGGTATAAATATAATTTAATCTCAAAAATATGTGTTTGATTTTGATAAACCAAGAAACTCTGAACTAATTGGTTGATAATTTGTATCGGATTTTATTTTAATGTTGCTACCATGTGACTAGGAGGTCACCGGTTCAAGCCTTGAAAATAGCCTTTGGCAGAAATGCAAGGTAAGGCTGCGTACAATACACCCTTGTGTTGGGGCCCTTCTCCGGACACCGCGCATAGCGGTAGCTTTAGTGCACCAGGCTGTCTTTTTTATCATAATTGAAATCGATTTAACCACAATTGCAATGCAATGGGTCAAGACATTTTCAATATGATTAAAATTCAAATAAAATTGATAGAAAATTATAAACTTGGACCATTTATTAAATAATTCATCCTTTAACATGGAAAATCCACCCAATTCCTCAATACCTATTTGCCTATCCTAACCCATCAGCCTACCATCTAAATACCGCTCCACCAGCCCAATCTATTACCCATCCTAACTCCTCTTCTCTATTAAAACAACGTACAACATCAGCTTAAGCAAACAATGTATAGTAAATGACAATATCAAACACCAGCAACTTTAACCACGTAGAAGTGCCAATAATAAAAATAATTCAATTGCGACATCAACAACAACAAAATGCCGAAACCAACAACTCCATCACACAACCCACAGAACGACCCATTACCTTTCTATCCCAAACCCGGCAAACCAATAGCTAACTCAGATACCCACAAAAATCAGATAAACCAAAAAATTCTCAAATTCGAATTCATATAGAATAGTAAAATGTCTGGCTCAATCAACAAACCTTATCCCTCAACTAAATTCCTAAAAACATCCTTGAATTCTTCTATCCCACACACTAATTCATCATGAATTCAGGATTTTGGGGTTCTTTATAAACCCCTCCTATTCACTCTTCAAAAAGGTAGAGAGAGAAAAGATTAATCTAGCAGAGAAACCCTACTGAATGGGATTTATCTAAGTTAAAATCCTATGCTAAATCCTAGTAATACCATTTGGCTTAGAATTTTTTCTAAGGCATTTTATTTGTAGGTTTTTGGTGGTGCGAAGACAACCTGATAAGCCGAAGTTCCCATATGCTACCCCAGAAAAGGTAAACATTTCTCTTTTGTTATTTTTACTTTTCTTCATACTTATTATGTATTTGTTGTTAAATCGCACGCAGTGAGAGTGGTGGATTTATTGCCATAGGTTTAGTTATTTTTTGTAAATTTTTTTAGTAATCCTATCTCACTTCAATTGTGGGAGTGTTTTTGTTGTTGTAGTGTCAGCATCATTTTCGCCATAGAGTATTTTCATTATCGTACTTTAATCTCTTAGTTAGTGTGAATATTTATTTAGTTCTGTTTTTCTTTATTTTTGGTTAATATAGATAGAGTGAGGCTTACAATTTCCTTGTGTATGATTATTTACTCATGTTTCTTGGTCTGAATTCTGCTTCTTAACCTAAAGCTCTTGAATTTTTGCAAAACTATTTATGCAAAAGTTGTTCTAATCCATATATATAGTGTTCAATGATACGATGAAATTAGTTTCAGTTTGAGAATCCTATTTTCTTATTTACTTTAGCCAATGTTGTCCTCCATCTCTATTGATATCTTTATACGTGCTTATGATCAAATAAATATGATGGCTCTATCATTTTTGAAGTATTCAGTTGAGTGTAGAATAAGAAAGCTTGAACCCTTTCTCCATGTTGTCTTGTTTTACGCCATTTTGCAATCACTTCTTAAAAGTGTATGATCTATATTTCAGGTGTATGATTATTATATTTTGTTTAAGTTGACATTGATATATAGTTTTGCTCATTGTACAATTAGTGGATACTTATTAAACCTTATTTTTTCTTTCTTTTGCATGAACTCATCTTGAATGATTCTATCTTGACTCCCATTACATTTGTATTGAAGGATTATCGAGTCTATATGGTGTCAATACAAAAAAATGTCAAAAAAAGATATTGATATACAGTGGGTATACAGTAGAAAAAGGGCTAAGAAAAGATCCATTTAAATATGCCCAAAACTTGTGCAGATTTGAAATTAGGCCAAAAAGGGGCCCAAATCTAATCGTTATTCCTTTATTTTCCAGTATTGATTTGATCATTTCTTTTCAATCTAATTTAATTTAGTCGAATCTTTGGAGAGTAAGTTTATGTGAAAGTTATTCATTTTATATTGCTTGTTTAATATATCTTTTTAATTCCACTATTTAGGCAAACTTAACTTACATGAGGATCTATTTCTCTCTTTTGTAGTCATTAAATAGCTTAAATCCATGACTAAGATGTTGGGTTAATTATTTAATCTAAATTCTTAATCTGGATAAAATTGTTAAAGTTTAAATTATTTTGAAACTTTAAAGCTTAATTTATTTTATTCCTTAGAATAATTTAAATGGATTAGTATCAAATAAATATTTTTTGTCTAAAATAATATTTTAAAATAAATTCAAGAATTTTAAAGAAGATGCTTTTTATATAAATTAAAGAATTTTTAAAAAATAGCCAAACAAGTTTAATCTATAGGAAACCAGACTCTATGAATTTTTGAAAATGCCTAACACCTTCCTTTGAATTTACTTGAACCCTTACCTTCTTAATTTTCATAAAATTAAGTGGCGATTCTAAATAAATTTTTCAAAATAAAATATAATATATGACTTATTTTGCCATGAAGTTATGTAACATTTTCGGCTTTACAAAAATTGATCGTAACCTGGTCAATCGATGATGTTTCCTGATAAATTTGATTGTACTGATATTGTTGTTGTTATACCTTTTTTTCGGTTATAACATGTTGTAGGATCATCTGAGGTTTCATTTCCTGATACAACTACGGATTTTCGATAGCTTCTATTTTGTTATTCCCATGGTTGAAGCTGAGTACTATATATTTTCCTTGTCCTTTAGTAGCTCATGTACCTATTTAGACTAGATCTTTGCGGTAAATAATTTTTTGTTGATGTGTTTAAGAAATTGCAATATAATTTTTTAACAATCTGAAAAGTTTTATAATTTCCATTATGACTTCTACATTTTCTTCTTTAGGTTGTAAGAGTTTTCCTATCTATGTGAATTAGAGTAGGTGCTCACATGATTCTATTAGTTAGATTGTGACAGGTATCAAAGCCCTATGTTATCGATCTCTCAATTACAAAAGCAATATGTCAAGTAGAGTTTTGTGAATTACTATTTAGACATCCATAAAGAATCATTGGGGAGCTATGAAGCATTTTATGGATTATTTCCCTTCTCTTTTTCATCTAATGTTTTCCTAAATAATTGGTTGTACGATCTTGTTCCAAATAGTACCCTTGATTTCAATTTGTATCTCTATGGAAACAAAAGGAGCTCACTTAGTTCCCTTCAGGATAATATAACTACTGAAATTGGAACCTAGAAGTTCCAATTGATATCTGGTGATAAAGGTTGTGGTTAACATGTTAGATGATCAACTAATAGTCATCAAGATATAATTTAAATGATGGATTTTGAGAAATAAGAATATTAGTCAAAGATGATTTATTAATAAAATCCTTGAAAATGATATCTCTGTGAGTCGCACCTAAATTGATCATTTGAGAATTAGTGATTAGTAATATGATTATGTTTTGGGTATATGTTATTGATTGAGAACTTGGATGACATGTTTAAATGAAATTTTGATGCTTAAATACTATGACCCAACCATTGTGGGGATTTTTCCATATAGCAATCCCATTATAGTGACATACATGTCATTTTAGCAGGATGGGCCAGGCAAAATCACTACCCTATTTTCTCCTATTTTTGTATTTCTTTTATGACCTGTCTGAACCTATTTGTAAAAATCTAGTTACGAAATAATTTGTTTAAATATGAGAGGTCTAAGATAATTACAGTGCATTCATCACAAAATTATAGAGATAAGTATTCAAATGTGGAAAATGAAAGTTGTTTGTTACATTCCCCAAAGTGGGGGCAATCCTAATATATAAAAATCTAATTGTAATAGGATGGGATGGGAGGAAGTATATGGTTTACCAAGGGATCTTAGTTAAGATCCCTTCATATTTAGGGCTGGATGTATTGGAGTTCTTCACTTCTGAACACTCTGGTAAAAAAACTTTTCAATACCCTCTTTTCTTACATTGGGGATTTACTAATCGGGAATGACACACTTGAACATGACCTTAGAGGTATTCAACATTCAGAAAAGCATGTGATCACAAGAGATCCTCATTTTCTCCTCATCCATCTCACTCTAGAGCTCTAATTAGTCCTGAGTGGTGTCAGGTGGGTCTATGAAGATGGAAGGGGCTGAACTCCTACTCAACAAATCTTTTCATAGTGGCTATGTCTTCTTCTACATGCTCATAGGGTATTGGGGGTTGTGTGGGAATGTCATAATCCTCTCTTAACAGATCTGCTATTCTCCCCCTCTGTCCTTGCCTTTCTCTTTTTTTTAGTTTGGTCTAATTCACCCCTCACCTTGAGATAGTTGAAGGGAGTGTCACACTTCATGTCCTTCTCAGCATCCTCCCTAGTCACCAACACATGGAGGCATAGCTTGGTAATGAATCCATGATGTTCTTGTGCCTTGTAAATGTACCTCTACTCATCGATATATATGCCCTCATATTCAGCTTAATACATAGTATAGCATAAGCCATCACCTAAGCTGGAGGGTACGTCTCATAAAAGGTATTAACCAAATGAAGAATCCTCAATTTCACCAAATTTATCCACCTTTGATCATATGCACTGAAGTGTGTTCTCCTAATTCCCTCATGATAGTTCCAATTTATTTTATCCTTGTTTTCCTTTTTAATCATAGTGTCCTTCAGCCACTACATATCCATCTCCTATGATTTGGACTTGTACTATATTTTGGGGTCATCGGGCATCCCTACAACTTTATTTATTTTGTCCAAGTCTACAAGGGTGATATAGGTACGATTATGATCGGGGTCCAATACGTCAACACTCGAGCTCAGGGGGCCGCCCATCAAAGAAAGAAGCTTTGAAGTGTAGAGAACAAGTCCTACAAGCTCCAAAATTGTTCACTGTTCATTCACGTTCACTATTCATCCACCCTTTACAACGGTTTTTACAGTCATTTGTAATAAGTTAGCCTAGGTATAAATAGAACCTCATTAGGTCATTTTTGAGAGATTTTTTGGAGAATATATTTTGTAGACTCTTTGAGAGTCTTTAGCAAGGTGGAATCCTTGGATAAGGTAGAATCCTTGTGTTGATCATTTGCTTAGAAACAGAGATTGCTTGGGAATTCCGGTTCCCTTGAGGTCACTTGGGAGATAGGTTTAGGTTGTTTGTAATTTTAAAAGGTCCAAAAGTAAAATAAGATTTTGGGTTGTTAATATTATACCATCCCTTTGTCTATCTATCTATCTTCACTTTCTTGTAATCGTTTGTCCATATCTAGTGTAATCCGTTTGTGTTCTTGTCTTGTAACCATGTGTTGATGTTATTGCATATTTTCAATCAAGTTTTGTTTCTATTTTAGTGTGTTTTAATTGTGATATCACTTCCCTTCTAGTTCTTCTTGGGAATCTGACAGAGGTCATCAAAAGGGTCAATAGTTCTTGAACTAGTGGACTGATCTTGGTGTTTGCGCTGTTGTGTTCTTGGGGAATTTGACATCAAGGGACATCCACTCTCTGAAAACAAATAGTAGGGCTAGGTATTATCCTAGTGCATTATTAGGTGTATTAAATTAAACTCCCATTTATAGCCCAATGCCCCATTCCAAATATGTCCCACCATGGGCATACCCTTCGAACTCCTAAAGCCGGGTATATAACTCTAGTGCTTTCCTTACCACCTCGTTCTTGATGAACACCCTGTTGCAACTGAAGAATTTTTCTAATAGTCTCATCACCTTTCTTGAAAATTCAAATAAGAGAATCTCTTGAAGGGTGTGGGCATTATCTTAATTTCAGGCCACGAAGATGTTGTTCTACAATGCAATAATAAGTTAGAATCCATATAGATCTATAATTAATTTTGAAACTTTAGGAAAAATGAAGTTTCAGAATTCAAGAAAGGATGCTACATGCCTCCTACTAAAGTGTAAGGCATCCCACTACCACAAGACAACTATAACAAGAATTCTATTGCTATAGCAGGACCACTATAGCGGGATGCGGTCAGTATAGAAGTCTTCATCTTCCCCAACCAGAAACTCCAAAAGCATTTTTTTTGTAAAACATATCTATTTTCTTGACTTTTTAACATAGATAAAGGTTGGTAGATTATAACCAGACTATTTTATACTAAAATATAGGTGTTTAAATCCCTATACAAGCACCAATCACTAAGAATTTTTTGAAAAGAATGACCCTTCACATTCTAACTTCTCTTCAAAACTCAAGCCCAAAAATAACTTTACTTTTATGATTTCTATATATTTCCTATGATAATGTTAATTATAAAGCAAGGATATAAAGTTCTACTTCCATTTACATTATTTGGAGTAGTTTGAGTTTTATAAGGTATAACTGGGCTAGAAACCTATTTCTTAATCTTTAGTCAGTCGTGTCCCATTATAAGGCTTGATTATGAAAAATAAAAGGGCTATAGAAGCCAGGATTCAGATCAGGGCGCAGTTTACATGTAGGGGAAAATTTTTTGTGTTCTTCCTTTGCAATTAATAATTAATTTTTTGATGTGTTGGAGAGGCCCTAGATATCTTTGGTACTCGTAAGCCGCTATCAAAGGTAGCCTTGTGTGCTTTCCAATTATGATTTTTGATGTAAGGGTGTTTTTTATAATTGGTATGGTAATTCATTGAATTATTATTTAATGTTTGGTGATAAAAGTTTGTGACAAAAGATATATAACCAATAAGAGAGTATTAATGATCAGAGAGTGCTTTCGTCCAATTCTTTTTCTAATGTGATCATTCAAGGACAAATAATAAATTAATTGGTACTTCTTATAATGACCCATTCAGGTGTTACTACAATGACCATGTCTAAAGGAGCACGAGATACTGGAAATTCCTTAATATCCTTAAAAGGGATTTTTAAAGACTTAATTTAAATAAATTTGGGGTAAGAGAAATTTTTTGATGGACTAATGTCATCTGTCGATAGCATGAATATATCCATTATAGTGGTGCCATGACAGTGGCCTATTTACTATAGCAGGGTGCTAAAAATAGTCTGCCCAAATATTTAAAACTCTATTTCTGTTGAGTTGTGAACTAGAATGTGGCTTTATTCCAAACTCTAGCCCCCAGGATTGCATTAAGGCTCTAGAATGATGGATAAGAAAGAGTTCACTTAAAAGTGGTAAAACTAAATATTTTCTTCTGTATTCACGTTAAAGATTGGTAGAACATAAAAGGATTTATAATCCTTCATTCATACTAGCTACTTGGCAACCAGGTAGGCTAGGTTAATTGACTATAAAACCTCTATTAGCAAAGATATGCATAAGAAAAATTGATGACAATTTTATGATTAGGCCTGTGAGAAAAGTGTTTTGGATGGATAAAATTAGTAACTTAGGTCTATGTTAATGATATTAATATTCCTAAATAAGATATTGTATTGTTATTAAATGTTTCCCTATTATTCGTTGTAGTGCCAAATGAATTTGTGAGTAAAAATGGGTTGATTATGCCTATGTGTTGTTGATAAATGGGATAAGTATTTCTAAGGGTGTTATGGATGATAATCCTTGCTCGGGTGAATTGATTTAGTGGTACGGTGATGACATAGAGTTAATGATATCCTAAAGGACCATCAACTCACGAAATTAAGCACTAGAAGGCAAAAAAATCAGCAAGCAAACAAAAGGAAAAACAACACACTTAGAAGAAAAGAGAAGAAGATGAGATGCATAAAGTAAAGATAGTAGAGAGATGCTCACTTCCACCAATTAATAGAACTGGAAGGTGTATAAAACCTTCTTACACACATCACCAATGTAATCTATAACTACTCTCTTAGGTGGTCCAAAGGACTCACACTTTCTCAAGCACACCTTTCTTGCCAAAATGTTCAACACAAATGAAATCCATCTATTGTATTAAACTCTCAAATATCGGTTTCTACCTAAACTAAGAGACTATGAACTACAAATAAAGAGAAATATCTCAATATTCTTCAAAAACAAATGAGAATGGAAGCTAAAATGTCTACTCATACAATTGACAAAAATGCCCTTAATGAGGTCTTAGGAAAGGCGCCTCTTGAGTGTGGCCTTTTGTAGTGTAAAGACCTCCATACCCTTAGTAATTAGGTGCCTCTTGAGTGTAAGCTTTACTTATCTCTTTTCATTTTTGTCACAGATTGAGAAGGATTCAAAAAGGGTCACAAATATCTTGCTAATTCCGAGCTTGGCCCTTTGAGAAGTTCTTACAATCCTTATGCACTTTAGGCTTGTATCATCCTTTCCATCTTGAAAGGAATTTTCCCTCAAATTTGTACTTTGTGAAACCAAAGAGAGGAAAAAAAAGCAAGCACATAACCCTCAAGGGGTGAGGGTTAGCATTTGTACCACAAGTTATATAGACAAGCCAAGGTTGCTTAGACTTGACATACATCCATGGGTCCTTTGTGTGTGAAAGGAAAGCCGTAGAATATATAGCATGAAGAAAATGAATAGGATCAAAATCAAAAATGGATGGACATAATCTGAGGCTATCCCTCCCATACTTTAAGAATGCACTGGGATCAAAGGGTCAAAGTAACCAAGGGCATAATACGAGACTAATCTTCCCTTTTACTAGGGGATCCAACTCACAATCATCCAAGATATTACACACAATTATGCCATACATAAAGTCACTATGAAAAAGGTATTGCCATGGTTTTCAACAAAAAAGTTCGAAGAAACACTCCAAGGAGGTACACATTTGAAATACAACCAACTATCCTTCGTTATGATCATGAAACACCTACCACAAAAATCACAAAGGACATGGCTAAGAAAAGCATCAAGAGGTAAGAAAACTACAAAGGTCCACAACAGCCATATAACATTGTAACTCCAGGTGGAGCAACAAAAAAATGTCACACCCCTACATAAAACAAATCCAAGACTAGCATGGATATCATCATCAGCAAAGAGGTAGTATAGGAAGACTTCAACTGTAAAGGCATCATCCAAGGTTCTATCATCTATAAGAATGTTAATTGATTTTGTAGTTTTAGCAAATAAAGTGGGAATCAAGTCATTTAAACAAATATGGCTCCCTTCTTCCAAGTAAAACATAAACTTGACATCCATAAGTTGGGATTCATTTAAATCAAGCACAAGAGTGTCTAGCAAGGATGCACATTTAGAAGCATTATCCAAAGAAGACAATGAGACATTTGCCCTCGTATTGTCAAGAATAATACTTTGCTTGTCTTGTAAACCAAGCAACAAGTTGGGTTTGCCAGCATCATCATATCCATATTTGGCACCGGGGTCAAATGAAAAGAGTGGCCTTAGACGAGGATCTAGACAACACTCTTTTTCCCCTTAGGCTTTGCTCAATCTAAAAGATATACTCTCTACAATAGCATACACCTCATCAAAGGTAAATAGAGAGTAGAGAAAAGTGTCATACAAATCAACTTAAACTATGGTGCCCTTATGCAAGTGCTCAGTAGTTCTAAGTTCATCACCACTAGGATGCTCAACATAGGAAACACACAAAGAATAAATAGATGGAATTTCTATGCATGCACCACTTTTTATTTTAAGAGAGTAATACCCACATAGATATAAATCACCATGAGCAGAAAAGGGATCACACACCAAAACATGTTCACAATAACAATCACAATTCGGGTTTTCTAAATATTCAAGCAATTCAAGGTCTTTTCATCCAATTGTGCCTTTTCTTGGTTTCTTTGAGCAAAGCTATCAATATGGATTTTATCATTCAACATAGTCAAAGAATTATCTCCAATCCCATGATCAAATCTATCAACTTTATCACTAACTTGAGACTTATGAAACAACCACATATATGCTCAAGTAGGGGCCTATATTTGGGAGTAGGTTAATCATCATTCACATCCTCACTAGTTGTTGGCAACACACATACCAATGTAGACTCACCTCAACTTTCACAAGAGTCAACTAATATGTGTATATTCTTGTACTTGGTAAATGAACCTTATTCAAGTCATAAGTGCTAGCACTAGATGGACACAAATCATTCTAACAAAAAGTATTGATTTTGTCATCTAAAGGATCAACTAGTGCTTGCAAACTCACAACAAGAGTTTGGTCCTTATGAAACCTAAAAAAAAAAGAGTATCATTAAAGGAAGATTCACACACTTATTCACTAAGAAAATCCGAAACTAAACCACTTTTGCCCCTACTAGCCACATCACAATAATTCAAGTTTGTAGAGGTGTAGAAGATAACTTTATTACCCTGTAGATCATGGAAAGTTTGTTCTTTACTTGGTTTTGCAATATGGCAGCTCACATGCTCCACTTCACAATGGAGTATGCCAATATATCTTCCTTTTGGAGTCATTTCTTCATCACTTGTTCCTAGGTTAGAACATTCGACCAAACGTTCCATTAACTCATCAACCATGTGAGTTTTTGAAACTCCCTTTGGATTATTCTTTGAGAATATATGATCTTGAACCTGCACTTAAGAAGAATCAATGCTAGTTAATGTGCTAGCATTTGGGTTATTGAATAACAAGGGTCCTTTATGGATAAGATTCACAATCAATTACTCTTTTTCCCTTCAAATTTCAGTACCCGTGGCTTTCCTTTCCTTTCTCCTCCTTTCTTCACATCCTACATACATCTCACCATCCATTTTCTCTCCATCTTGAGGCTTAGCCTCACTCTGTTTGGTTTCTAACTCCTCCTTTTCTTCAACTTGGATGGGGAGATTTTGGTTTTATGGTATTTGGGGAGAAGGATAAGGTCTTTGGTTAATTGAGTTTGGGATTTGGATGTTTGGATTTTGGGGTAGCATTTGCGTACTAAGTCCCTTTTGTTACACTTGGTTCAATTGTGGAGGGTTTGGTGGACATAGTCTATCAACCCCCGCTCTAATTCTAGTCATGTCACCCCTCATTGATCCTACAAACCCTTTATATCTCACCTAAAAAAATCCATATTACTCCTCAAAAAATGTTTATCACTCCATACATCAAGCAAATACATCCATCCGAGCCTATAAGACTCCCAAAGCATCATTACCCAAAGGTTGGGATGTGGTACCTTTGGATTCCATTACAATTTAACCTAACAAACGCAAAAAAAAAATAGCAAAGATAACACGTACAACATGAACAAAAAAATTAGTTCAAAAGCCTAACCACGCTCTCACTCAACCTCACCTCACACTTGGCTTTACAAGTGTTAGAAAATAGGCAATACATGGCAAGTTACTTGAGTAGTAAGAAGCTTTGATCCAAAATCGATCTTCTTTTGAAATGACTCAAATAAAGTGATGTACAATCTTGAACCAACAAAACACTACAACTTTAAAACAAGCAAAGCACACAAAAAATAAAGAAACAAATTAAATGAACTCTAGACTAATTACCAATCTAGTAGGAACTTACTAGCTTGCTAATTAGTGTTTGAATTAGCTTAAAAGAAACTAGAATAAAAAAGGTGAAACTAAGAAACTAATTTTAGAGAGGAATTTGGTTTATGACAAGTGATGATGTGGCACTATGTGGTTGGTTGTCACTATTCAAATTTTCAATTTTGCCAAATCTTTGTTTCGGCCAAACAATCCTTTAGGAATGAAAGGATTTCGGGTTTTGAGGGAAAAATGAAGGTTTTGAAGCCTTTTTGGAGCTTACAATGAATTCAAAATGAGTTGGTCCCCCCTTGTACTTTCAAGTGTACTTGCTTGTCCCCTTGTGCCCTCTTCCTTTTTAGAAGACTTAGAATATCCTAGGGAATTGTAATGCCAAGGAAAACGGGTCCCGGAGCATCACACAGTGCTTGAGGCTACGAGTAGCCCCAAGCTAACCCTTTGAGCCATTTTCATTCAGCTCAACACAAATCAATGGGGTTTCCATAAATAACCCTCAAATATCAACTGAGTAATCATAATCCAAGAATAAAAGAATTTCAGAAAGATGGCAAAATACGACTTATTAGTCAACTCCCAACATCTATATTAGTCTGACAAGCCTCAAAGAAAATCAATAAAACTAGCGAGCCATTGAGACATACCCCAACTGACTCATAGTCAGTTATCAAATGTAAACAATTCCGTGAAACCAACATCAGACATCACGTCCTCAAAACATGAGGACTCACCACAATAGAGGATATAGAATAGCGGGCCTAAAGAATCACTGTCGAACCTGGAACTGAGCACCTGAACCTACATTCCAAGAAAATGCAGCCCACATCCGAAGATGTGGGTCAGTACCATGGAAAGGAACCGAGTATATGGGGGTGTATGCAGTTGTATAACCATCATCATCATAAATATTTATAAGAAATATGCAGGATGTATGAAAGACTCACATAGCACGAAGAAAATCATCATAACCATGAGAGGATGAAATAAGTACAATAACACATGTCAGTCTTCATATAATTTGTCAATCACTTTCAGTTCATCAAGAATATCAATTCTCATCATGTAAATATCACTTACATCTTTCGAAAGAATTACTTTCACAATTCCACTTTCAAATCACTTCACCATTCACCATAGACACAAAGAAACACACACACTAGGAGATCCTATAACCGACATAAACCATGTGAGCTACATGGAGTCCAACGTACAACCCAAGTTTGGGAGAGTCGTCCTATCCTTGCCATCAGAGTAGGACTACCGATATCAAATCCACAAAAACTAGTGATCACTATATAATTCAGCCTCAGGCTCACTCCTATTGGGGCACGTAGTTCTAGGGAAGTAAGGTCTCTTTATACCTCCGACTCAGTGCTAAAGATTTCTCCCGGACTTAGTTCATATCATTTCAAAGACAATCCAAAACAAAACAAATTCAGTAATATATAAATATACATCGGGAGCCATCATGCTTCCCATCTATCAAAATCAACCAGGCTGTGGATTTCTTTCACACTCGAGTTCAAAACAACTCCATTAAGACCAAAAGGTCAAATCATTCAAAATATCTCAAATATTCAACATCAACGTAATTATAACACACACTTTCTCAGAAAACACAATTTCCAATGGGGATTCACAACTTAAATATCAAAATCATGATAAATATCATTCAAGATTCATGCTTTATATCTCCACACATATAAATTCATCTTTTAAAATCATAAGCATCAAGAATTCATAACAATCATCATAAGATATGGGTTCATGCTTCAAATTCGTAAAAATCAAATAAAAATCATGCCTTTGTAAAGAAAATTACTTTTGGGCACAAGAACGAAAGAGAGTTCTTATTGAAAAACATCACATACCTTGAATGATGAACTTTAAATCGATACTCATTTTTGAGATGTTAATCGTGCCTTTGAATGATGGTTCTTGGAGTTCTTGAACTAGGAACTTGGAATCTTGAATAAATTTGTAGAATTAATGGTGAACTTTGGAGGTTCTTGAAGTTGGATGTAGGAGCTTAGAGTTTTCTTTTTGAGGGAATTTGATGAAATATAATATATAATGCTTCTAATAGGCTTTAATATAGGGTTTGGATGGATTTTAGGTAAGGGGGGATGATAAAAACGCCCCTAAAAATCAAATAATTCTCGAATGTGTCCTTTGGTGGACTGTTTTGATAGTCTGAAGTAGATCTACCATAACGTTTTACTCCGATATCCAAATTAGATGAAACCAATTTCATTAAAAAGAACACTCTCATATATTTCCGTTTATATATGTTAACTTACCCAGATCATTGTGTACGAGGAGTTATGATCGTTTGAAGTTGACCCAAAAATTTTCTTTTGATAGGCTGAAGTAGATCGACCATAACTTTTTGTTCCAATAGAAAAATTGGATGAAACCAATTTCATTGGAAAGAGAACTCGCAGATCTTTCCGTTGATATATAGTAGATCAAAAAGATCATTATGTGCATGGATTTATGATCATTTAAAGTTGGAGAAAAAATACGCTAGGCTTCAGTACTTTTTCCTGCATGCTTTACTTTTACTACTATTCAGGGTTCGATCGGAATGTTCATAACTCGTCGCTCGGGTGTCCTTTTTGGATGATCCACATATCTTTGGAAAGCTTATTCGGTAATCTACGTAATGGTGGGTCATAATCTAAGACATTCCGCATAGAAAATTTATAATTCATTCTAGAAGATAGAATTAGCGGTAATCAATGCACATACGCAAAGAGCCATCTTTCTTTCTTACAAACAACATAGGAGCACCCCAAGGAAAAATACTGGACCTTATGAAACCCTTATCTAGTAGATCTTTGAGCTGCTTTTACAACTCCTTAAGTTCTGTAGGGGCCATATAGTAAGGAGTAATAAAAATGGGCTGAGTATCGGGAAGAAGATCATCCCGAACTCTATCTCTCTATCAAAAGGTATCCGTGGGAGATCATCTGAAAAGACATCAGAAAACTTATTAATGTCGTTAACGGATTGGAGAGTTAGAGTCTCAGACTTAGTGTCTTTGGCTCTAACGAAATGGTAAGTACACCCCTTGGAAATAAGCTTTCTAGCTTTAAGGTAAGAGATAAAATGAATCATACGTGACACAGAATTCCCAGACCACTCAAACATAAATGCACCCAAAAACTGAAACTTGACCACTCGGGTTCGACAATTAATAGAGTCATAAGAGGAATACAGCTAGTCCATACCCAGAATCACATCAAAATCTACCATGTCTAACTCAATCAGATCAGCCAACAAGACTCTATGAAGAATGGTAACTGGACATTTTTTATACACTTTCTGGGCAACAATCGAATCACCCACTGGGAAAGAAACTAGGATAGGATCAGGAATAGTCTCAGGACTCATTTCAAAATTCACAGCAATCAAAGGTGTAACATATAAGAAACTAGATCCAGGATTAAACAAAGCATACATATCAAACTGAAATATACGAAGCATACCAGTAACAAAATTGGGAGAGTCCTCCTATTCCTAGAGGGATGGTAAAGCATAGAATCTATTCTAGCGTTGCCCACCAGCATTGCTAGAAGAGGCGCCCTGAGCTGGGGCTGGGCGAGTCACTGGAACTGGAGCACTAAAAGTCTGAGTCTGGGTTTGAGAGTGATAGTCACGATGCCCTTGTCCATCCTGTGGATAATCTCTAACTCTGTGACCCATGTCACCATACCGGAAACAACCCTTCTTCTTACCCCAACACTCACCCAAATGATCCCTACCATACTTAGGACATAGGGGATGATTTAGCTTACTGCCAGCACTGTACTGGGACCTAGATGCATATGACCTGCTACCTTGCTCCTGCTTACCTCTAGGAATAGGAGCACTAAAAGATGATGGTGCTGGCATAGATTAACGATCCTGATACTGAGGGTGACTCCTTCCCTGCAATCTAGTCTGACCCTTTTCGTGCTGCTCGAACCTAGCACTCTTATTCCCTCTCATTCTACTCTCTCCTTAATCTTGTCTGCCTCTATCTGTTGGGCATGAGTCATCAGCCTAGAAAGATTCATCTCACTATTCAGCATAGCAGACCAATACTCCTTAACCACATAACTAGACACATTAGTCACAAACCTACTCATACTAGCCCAATTATCAGCCACTAAGTCAGGAGTATACTTGGCCAACTGATTGAACTTTAGACGGTACTCCCAAACAGTGATAGAGCTTTGTTGCAGGTTCATAAACTCTTCCACCTTTGCTTCCCTCATATCTAAAGGGAAAAACTTATCCAGGAATGCATCCTGGAACTTTTCCCAAGTTGTAGGGATAGCTCCCTCACCTCTACCTTTCCTCTAAGAAATAACCCATTCATAAGCAAGTCTTTCAACCTATACACAGCGAACTCCACACTATGTTCCTCAGATACATGCATCACCTGAGTAATCTTTTGCACCTCCTCTAAAAACAATCGTGGATCCTTATCAGACTTGGACCCATAGAATTCCAGTGGATTCATCCGCATGAAGTCACAGATCCTTGCAGCAGTTGAATCACCTCCCTGCTGTTGTGGAGCCGGGGCTGGGTTGGCCTGAACATTTGCAGTAATAGCTTGGGCTAGCGCCTGAAAGGCTGCCTGAAATTCAGCATAAGACACATTTTCATTCAATGGGTCAGCGGGTTGAGGTTGCTGACCATTATTATTTCTTCTCGCTTGATGTGGAGGCATATTTCTCAAAGAGGAGAGCACAAATCAATAGCACAGAGAGACACTTTAACCACAATAGACTTCTGAAAGAAAGAATCACACTTTTTCCTAAAACGTCTTCTAGCCTCTTGCTCATAGATGTGGCACGCTACACAGCGATAATCAAGACTCTAGTTAACGTGGCTTGTCAGACTCCCTAGGACACCTTAAAACCTTAGGCTCTGATACCAAGTTTGTAACGCCCCAAAAAATGGGTCCCGAAGCATCAAATGGTGCTTGAGAATATGAGTAGCCCCAAGCTAACCCTTTGAGCCATTTTCATTAAGATCAACACAAATCAATGGAGTTTCCATAAATAACCCTCAAATATTAACATAGTAATCATCATCCAAGAATAAAATAATTTTAAAAAGATAACAAAACACGACTTATTAGTTAACTCCCAACATCTATATTAGTCTGACAAGCGTATAAGAAAATCAATAAAACCAACGAGCCATTGAGACATGCCCCAACTGACTCTTACTCAGTTATCAAATGTAAACAATTCTGTGAAACCTACATTAGACATCACGTCCTCGAAGCATGAGGACTCACCACAATAGAGGATGTAGAACAGCATGCCCGAAGAATCACTATCAAACCTAGAACTGAGCACCAGAACCTACATTCCGAGAAAATGCAACCCATATTTGAAGATGTGGGTCAGTACCATGGAAAGGAACCGAGTATATGGGGGTGTATGCAGTTGTATAAATATCATCATCATAAATATTTATAAGAAATATGCAGGTTGTATGAAAGACTCACATAGCCCGAAGAAAATCATCATAATCATGAGAGGATGAAATAAGTACAATAGCACATGTCAGTCTTCATATAATTTATCAATCACATTCAGTTCATCAAGAATATCAATTCTCATAATGTAAATATCATTTAAATCTTTCGAAAGAATTACTTTCATAATTCCACTTTCAAATCACTTCACCATTCACCATAGACACAAAGAAACACACACACTGGGAGATCCTATAACCGACATAAACCATGTGAGCTACATGGAGTCCAACGTACAACCCAAGTTTGGGAGAGTCGTCCTATCCTTGCCATCAGAGTAGGACTACGATATCAAATCCACAAAAGCTAGTGATCACTATATAAATCAGCCTCAGGCTTATTCCTATGGGGGCACGTAGTTCTAAGGAAGTAATGTCGCTTTATACCTCCCACTCGGTGCTAAAAATTTCTCTCGGACTTAGCTCAGATCATTTCAAAAACAATCCACAATAAAACTTTTTCACTAATACATAAATATACATCGGGAGCCATCATGCTTCTCATCTATCAAAATCAACCACGTTGTAGATTTCTTTCACACTCGAGTTCAAAACAACTCCATTAAGATTAAAAGGTCAAATCATTCAAAATAACTCAAATATTCAACATCAACGTGCTTATAACACCTTCTCAAAAAAGCACAATTTTCAATGGGCATTCACGACTCAAATATCAAAATCATGATAAATATCATTCAAGATTCATTCATTATATCTCTACACATGTAAATTTATCTTTCAAAATTATAAACATCAAGATTTCATAATAATCATCATAAGATATGGTTTCATGCTTCAAATTCATAAAAATCAAATAAAAATCATGCCTTTGTAAAGAAAATTACATTTGGGCACAAGAACGAAAGAGAGTTCTTGTTGAAAAACCCCACATACCTTGAATGATGAACTTTAGATTGACACTCATTTTTGAGATGTTAATCGTGCCTTTGAATAATGGTTCTTAGAGTTCTTGTACTAGGAACTTGGAATCTTGAATAAATTTGCAGAATTAATGGTGAACTTTGGAGGTTCTTGAAGGTTTATGTAGGAGCTTAGGGTTTTTTTTTTAAGTAATTTGATGAAATATAACATATTATGCTTCTAATAGGCTTTAATATAGGGTTTGGACAGATTTTAGGTGAGGGGGAATGACCAAAACGCCCCTAAAAATCAAATAACTCTCGAATCTATCCTTTGGTAGACTGTTTTGATAGTCTGAAGTAGATAAACCATAATGTTTTACTCTGATATCCAAATTAGATGAAACCAATTTCATTAAAAAGAACACTCCCATATCTTTTCTTTGATATATAGTATCTCACCCAGATCATTGTGTATAAGGAGCTATGATCATTTGAAGTTGACCCAAAAATTTGCTTTTGATAGGATGAAGTAGATCAACCATAACTTATTGCTTCGATAGACAAATTAGATGAAACCAATTTCATTAGAAAGAGGACTCGCAGAGATTTTCCGTTGATATCACCCAGATCATTATGTACAAGGAGTTATGATCATTTAAAATTGAAGTAAAAATACGCCAAGCCTCAGTACTTTTTCCTGAATGTTTTACTGTTCACTACTATTCACGGTTCGATCGGAATGTTCATAACTCGTTGCTCGGGTGTCCAATTTGGATGATCCACATACTGTTGGATATTTTATTTTATACTCTACGCAATGGTGGGTCATAATCGAAGACATTCCACACGAAAAATTCATAATTCATTCTAGAAAATAGAACCCAACACGTTTACGCACAAAATTTCAATGAAAAATTTCCCAGGATATTACAGGAATATTCTTGTACAAATAACAAGAACTCTCTCTTTCCTCCCTCCTTTTGGATCAAACAAACACTTTGAATATTCTTCTTCACAAAGATATAAATATCATGGATGAACAAGATGAATATTCAAGTGTTGACCAAGTTTGACCAACAAGCAAATGAACCCTAAATCTGGATTTTTTTGTAGATCTAGGTTCCTTAGGCCAAAAAAAAACTCAACTAACTAAAAATCAGCCACAAAACTCGTCCAAATCACCAAGCCAATTTTGGATCTAGCTCAAAAAGCATCAAAACTCAATAGCCATGGTGGGTCATAGCTAAAACTCAACCAAACTTCACTCTAAAAGTAGATCTATACTCCCTAGGTACTAGAAAGCAAGGATATAGTACAAGAAACATCCAAGAAAGTAAAATTGTGTAGATCTAAGGTTCTAAATTCGGATCTAACACAAGACAACACTAGACATAAATTTTTTGTGATTTTCAGATATTTTGACTCTTTTTTATTGAGATTTTCTTAATAAGGACACTAAAATCAAGATTTAGGGATGTAGGAACATCCCTGACCTAGGATTTGATACCAAATGATAGCCTAAAGGACCATCAACTAACAAAATTAAGCACTAGAAGGGAAAAAAATCAGCAAGCACATAAAAGAAAAAACGACACACTTAGAAGAAAAGAGATGAAGAAGAGATGTATAAAGTAAAGATAGTAGAGAGACCCTCACCTCCACCAATGAATAGCACTAGAAGGTGTATCAAACCTTAAAACACACATCATCAATGTAAGCTCAAACTACTCTCTTAGGTTGCCCAAAGGACACACTTCCTCAAGCATACCTTTTTTACCAAATGTTCCACACAAATAAAATCCATCAATTGTATTAAACTCTCAAATTTCGGTTTCTACCTAAACTAAGAGACTATGAACTATAACTAAAGATAAATCTCTCAATATTCTTCAAAAACTAATGAGAATGGAAGCTAAAATTCTATTTATACTATTACATAACAATTGACGAAAAATGCCCTTAATGAGGGCTTAGGAAAGGTGCCTCTTGAGTGTGGCCTTTTGTAGTGTAAAGACTTCCATGCCGTTAGTAATTAAGAACCTCTTGAGTGTAAGATTTTCTTCTGACCTTTCTTTTTGGTCGTGGCTTGAGAAGGATTCCAAAAAGGTCTCAAATGTCTTGCCAATTCTGAGCTTGGTCCTTTGAGAAGTCCTTGCAATCCTTTTGAACTTTAGGCTTGTATCAGTTAAGATGTCAGTTGAGAAGGTAATTGATCTATAATTAGTGAGATTTATGTGTATCCCTAGTATTTATAAGTAGAAATTCATCCTAAGATAAGTATGTGCTAATTTACTTTCATAGGTTAATTGAATTTGAATACTACTTTTGGTGGTGTAGATGATGATTGGATTGGAGTTAAAAACTTAGTTTGGGTCCTTTGTCCATGGTAAATTTCTTATTTGTCTACTTGTTATAATACATACCACTGAATTGTTAAGTTGTTGGAAAATTTTACAAATTGTTTGATCAACTAAAATGTGATTATATGAAAAAGTCTTATTTTAGAATGAAAGTGTTGTTGAATTAGCTCATTGTGTGATTGTTCATCTTATGATATGGGTTGAAATTATGAGATAAATTGGTAAAGATTGATAATCACAAAATTTTTGGATTTTAGTATTTAGGACATTAGAATAAGGGTTGTATGAAACTTTACTTTGGATAAGGATGACAAATACTACCTGTTTGGGTTATTTGGTACATGAACAAAGTTTGTCCCCTGCAGGCAATGGCAAGTGGGAATTTATAAGACCCATAACATGTGTGTACATGGTATTGGAGAATTTGATAATATCCATGAGTGAATCAATTTTATTATTTCTTGTTGTTTTGGTTTCTTGAGAGAATCGAGTTATATTGTTCTTGTTATCTAGATCCATGAGTGGTTTGGGCTATTGTTATACATGAACTAAGTGAATGACGTTGAAGTTTTGTAAAGTGAAAATTATGAAAAGCTTGAATTGTTTGTTTATGACTCATGGTATCTTACCTAAGTTGGTATTTTATACTCATGATATACTTTAATTATTTACTTGATTGTTTTCTTAAGTGAATCTATGAAGGAGGTCCTATCAAAGGGATATTTGTTATTGTTAGATCGGTGATTTTTATTTACTAGTTGTTGGTCAAACGTTGCTATTCTATTATGTGCTTATGTTGTTCCTATTAGTTAAATGGTAGTTTATGGCCCTGGTATTCTAGAAAGTATGTATCAAATAAACTCCTGTGTTGTCCCCGACCAAAGTAGATTTTGAATGGTTTTGTTATGAATGATTCTAAACTTAATGGTTTATTAATTACTTAGGTATACTTGAATAAACATTTAACGTTGATCTCATTAATATAATTAAAGACAAATGTAGAGTTGGAGTGGTAGGTAATGTTGAGAAGGTGGCTTATTAGAGATGAAGTTTTATGGTAGACCAACTGGAGAATAGTAAGAGAACTTAAGTTAATAGATGTCTGAAAGAGACACGATCAAAAGTAGAGTAATGAGTTGGAAGTGGGCCAAAAAATTTAAACTGGTGTTATTTTTATAAGTGAAAGTTTAATTTATGATATTTACTTTATGTTTACAAGATTTAACTTGGGTCAGTTAGTAGTGCTTAAAAGTATATTTGATTGTACTGATACTACTGTTGTTATACCTTTTTTGAGCTATTACCTATTGTAGGATTAGTTGAAGTTTCATCTCTCGAAGCAACTGGATATCTTTATAGTCTTGTATATTGTACTAGTTCTTTAGTAATTCTTGTACATGTATAGAATAGATCTTTTGGGTAAATTTTTTTGCTTCGATCTATTTAAAGAATCGTCATAAAATTTTATAATAATTTGATAAGTTTTATGATTTTCTGTTGACTTCCTCAGATTCTTAGTTGGGTAGTAAGGGTTCCTATCTAGGTGAATAAAAGCAGGTGCTTGCACGATTCGGTTAGTTCTCCATAACAGTATCTCAAATCACTTTCAAGGAATAAGAAAAAGAATATTCATTTTTAGGATTATTACTTGGCTCAAGCAAGTAATTTTTTAAATACAATAATGAAGAATATAATTTGTACCGATTAATTAATATTAACTTTCAAAAATAGATTAATCGTTTCTTGTGATTAAACCTATGGGACTTAAGGAATGATATAAACAAAGAGAGGGAAAATATTCATATTTAATAAATATGAAGTAGAAGAACCCAAATTCCAAATGAACAAATTCAAACTTGAAAGGGATCTTGAGGTACCTCAAAGGTTATCTGGGCAAAGGGATTGATCAAAAAAGATCTTTTGTTCTTCTTATATATAAGATCGTGATTCGATCCGCATATATTTGGTAAAGAGAATAATCTTATCCTTTGAGTATAATAAAAAATGGGCAGTGTTTAATTGGATTATTAGGCATTAGTAATAGCACAGTTGATAAAATAAATTGATAAATGATATTTTATTACTTTCTTTCTATATTTTATCTTGGTTTATTTATTTTTAAAGTGCAGTTCAATTTGAACAAAATGGAAGGTAGTGTCAAAAGTATGGAGAGATGTGAACTTCTTTCATGATGGACAAAGATTTAATCACTCAAAAATTGATATCAACTGATGGAGATATTGAGTGTAGTGTTGATTTAAAAGGAACCTCAAAGATAAAATATATAGGTCCAAGTTACCTAACTTAGAGTTTTATGGTTATTTAATTCTAGGGAAAAAAGGAAACATATATTTATTTCAAATTAAGAATTTAAGAAATAGAGTAAATTCGATAGGACAAATCATTATGATTAATATATGAATTTGAGTTTGAACCAGTTATAATTAATTCAAGATTATGTGTATTTGAATGTTTTTTGCAATTATTTGATAAAAATCATATTGATAAATATGATATCGTAAATAAATATTTAACATTCCAGTAAAAATAAAAATGAACTATAATAATCATTTAAAAAGGGAACAAAATATGAGTAAAGGAGTATCTCGATCAATTTCTCAAGTCATGATGGCACCTACTATAATCTACTTGTAGTAAGTCAACTCCTACTCTAGAAAAGCTTGTAACGAACAATTAGAAGAAATAAAATGAAAATGTGGACTAAGTATGATACAACACCAGTATCTGTAAGGTGTCATAACTCAAAAATCAAGGGTCATGATGGCACTTGTTGCGGCAAGCCCTGATAAATAAGCCTATCACGCAAACTAAAATTAAATAGAAATCAATACCGAAATACAAGATGATTTTCCTAGAAAGATGTCGAACCACTCATATATAGTATAAGTGAGAAAATGCATAACAAAAACTACCATAAGAATATCTCAAAATCTGGTGTCACAGTGTAAGAACCAACTAATACAACAAGAGTTCAAAAATAAACATAGGATATCCAACAAGTAACAAGCTCGAAAAAGAGGATTTTATATTTTCCAAACATTACTTAAGCAACCACTTGGTTGATCAAGAGGACATCACTTAGTCAACCAAGTGTCACTTAAGAGGCACCTGCTGGCAGCCCATATATCGTGTAAAAGACCTGTCTGTCATTTATGGGATACTCGCATGCCATACGAGTGTTGGATAAGTGACCAGGCTATCACTTAAGTAAGCCTGGTGACGTTTATTTGATACTTCGGCTGTCAAGCCAAGTCTCTCAAGTCACTAGTTGTCACTTAAGTGGTGCACTAGTTAGAGATTTGGAGAGTAATTCTTCATGGATTCCTAAGGATTTTTTTTTGGAATCCTAAGAATGCAAAGAAACTATGTTACCCTATCAATTAGACACACTGGACTTAATAGCGATATCAAATTTTTGAAAAAAATAATGTCGTCACAAAGTTTACCCCTGAAACCCTAGTTTTACATCTTTTCGAACTGAGGGAGAAAATGAGATATAAAATCTATAAAACCAGACCAACCTTTTTACCAACCTAAAATTGATGTTTAAGATCTACTAGGATAGTTTTTTCTGCCTTTCTACACCTAGATCTATAAGTACTGACCGAAGTCAATTAATAGGCTTTTCAAGCCACCCAAAACCACAAACTAGCACAAATCACACTGAAATACTTTGGAAACCATACCAAACACCCCATAACCATGAAGTACCATAAATAAACCACATAGAGAGGTAAAATATTCATGGCACACAAAATTTAATAATTCACAAAAATCATGAAAAATCAAGTCGTTACATCATCCATCAGTTAAAGTCTAATTTGTCCTAAAACTAAAAGAAAGGGATATACCTGAATGAAGAAAAAGCTGGGATAACTTCAACACATATCAAACTCAACCTCTCAAGTAGCCTCATCTATAGGTTGAGGACTGCATTGGAACTTAACCACTAGAATATCTCAGGAACGCAACTAACTAAAATCCCTAGCTAGAATTCACATGAGCTCCTCAATAAAATACAACGTCTCATCTAACTAGACTAAATCTCAATAAAATACATGAGACTAATTCAGAATGTAACACCAAATCATGATAATATTAAAAATTGAATGAACAACTAAAAATCTATAGGAAATGCTATCTCATAAGCCACATCTCCAATAATCTGAAGAATCTCAAAATGTAAGACCCCAAAAAATTTTGATGATTTTGTTTTATACCCTCACATTATTCTTTTTACCCATGTACAACCTTTAAACATAAAATAACCCCATTTCCTTTAGTTTTTAAATATCAAATTATTCTTTTCTCTCAGAAACTAAAAACCCAAGAATATTTAAGGGTTTTATAGTTAATTTTCATTCGGACTCCAAGCATTGTTTTTTTTCAATATTTTGTGAATTTCAGGAATGTTTCTCATTCCATAACTTGAATTTTACATTATGGAATTAAAATTATTGGATATCCATATTATTTCAAGTTGTGTGTTTGAAATTGAGTTGAGAGGTTTTTATTAGTATTACTTGAATTACTATCCCAAGTTTTAAATTGATTATTTGTACTTTAATTTATGGTTTTTAGACTTAATGAGTGAATTATTATGGGAATTTTAATAGGGAACAAGGGTTTTCTTGAATTGATGACTTTTTTGTTTTGTAATGGCATCAACACTAATTCACTATGAAAATTTTGGTTTTTGAAAATGGATAATAGCATAATTCATATTATTTATGAACCCATCGCATTGCATTAATGGTTAATTAGTTAAAACATATTTGAAAGGCCCTTGGTGGCCATGGTTTTGATTTTAAATGGACCTTAGGGGTCTAATGGTTATACAAATTAGTTTGGCATTATTGTATGAGTTTGAAATCATAATTGGTATGAAGATAAAAAATGGTAAATGGCTTAACATAATAATCTAGTGCAAATGGTTTGGTTTATGAAGCAAACTACTTTAATCTAGGTTTAAAGAGAATTGCAATCTAGGTTTAAAGAGAATTGTGTAGCTCCCGTGAAGGTGTAGTCCAAGGGGGACTAACATTGCAAACCATAATTTCTAGCTTGGAGGTCTATATGACTGTATTAATGTGTTCTTGGTTCATACATTATATTTTTGGATAGCTGGATCCTTGGTGAAATGCCCCAAGACTACCCCCTAGACGTGACACAATGCTTAGAACCACAAGTAATCTTAAGATAACCCATGATACTAGAATAACTCGTAAGAAACTGAATAAGATACATAAATGTAATGACCCAGGACTGTCCCCTAGTCGTCATAAGGTGTTTACGACCTTGAAAGACCACAAGCTAACCCATGAATGATATCTGTTATGAGCACTAAATAATAATATTGTAATTAATGTAGAAAAATGGGCTAAAATACCATAAGGTTCAAAACATCTGAAATACTAATAAAATATAACAACTATAAAATAGAATATTGTCTGAAAATCTAGTCTGAAAGGCCTCTAACTGAACCTCTCTGAAAGTGGAGTTGATGGAAAAAACCCCTATCTAACTCTGACTACTGAGCCACTGCTAAACTGAAATACTGAAATAAAAAAATATATCCTCGATAGATGAGGACTCACTACTAAATCTGCTAAAGCTGGCTGAATCTGGCTAAGCGCGGTCAGGAACCTGAGCGTCCGAACCTATAATATGAAACATCATAGTGCAAAAAACTGGTATGCGATCTGTACATGGGAATGTACTGGTATGCTAAATAAGGTAAGGCTGAATACAAGGGTTTATATGCATGAATAATAACTAACTAAATGATATAGAGTAACTAAATATAAGAGTACGTGTATTCTATAACTGAGCTTTTCTAAAGCTAAGTACTGAGTTCTGATAACTGTATAACAGATATCTGAAATTATAACTAACTGAATTACTGGTACTGATTGACTGTGTATGACAATCCTGATTCTGTAAGACTGAATTGAGTTTTAAATTGAAGACTAAAACTGAAACTGTAGGAGGTAATCATCTGACCGATATTCCCCAAATAAGATAAGATAATTGAGTTGGGGTCTAATATGTAACCCCAATTGGAAGGGTGTTGGTACTGTGCTACAGGTACTTACACTGGCTGTGAGTTAACCCTAACTAGTAGAAAGACATTTTGTCAACCCTCACTAACAGGAAAACTCATGAGAGACGTGTCAACCCTTATCTAGTAGGAAGTCATCTCAACCTACACTGGCTACGTCATTCTGTAACTTAGGGATTTCTACTAAAGGTCAAACCCTACATTAATAGGAATGCCCCCATCCCTGGGTTCGCTCGGTGCTAAATCCTACTCTCAACAAAAGGCCATTTATCTGATCATACTGAACTGGACTGGACTGATGAAGAGTTTACTTAGTTTTCCTAAGTTCTGTAACTGACTGAGTTTTGTAACTGGCTGAGAGTACTACTAATCGTGACATGACTCATACTATCATGTAACTGATACTGGCTCTAGGTAAACAGATAAATTGTTGGGTATTAAACACCCCCAAGACTTGATAGCATGAAAAGTAAAGCATTACATAATCTTGCAAAGCACAACAATGCATACATGTTTATATATAATTTATAGAGACATTATATCAAACACTTATAAGACATAATCCTATTCATATACTAACATCACATGATTTCATTACTTTATTCACATGGACATTCTATCAAACACTTAGGGAGAAAAACTTCATGCACATAATCATGGATAGCATATAAGCATGGAAACTACCATGCCCAACTTACAATTCCATAGGTTTAGCATGTAATTCATATAATTTCCCACAAAGTACTAATCTAATTTCTTGAATCATCTAATAATCATGTGTTAAAACCTAATTAACATCATAGACACATTAATCACTTTGTAAATTCAAGGGTTTATCAAGATAATCACATATTCATCATACATGCTATTCAATTTTATGAAGCTTGCACTTAAATCATGGATTGAAACCCAACTACTGTCATGGCCATGAATTCAATCTAATTCAAACATGGATATCGTAAATCATAAATCTTGTATTTTGAAAATGGATTCTTGGGCTCCATGGATGAACATCCAACATACCTTAATTTAATGAAATTCTTGGAATTGACCTAGATTCTTGAGAGCTAGGGTTTGTTTTCTTTAGAGAGAATTATCCTTTGATTTTGGGGGAAAGTGAAAAATGAAGGGTTTAAACATTTTTAGGGCTTAAATCCCACATCTGTGCGGAATAAAATAAAGTAAAGGAATAAATCATTATTAATAAGCTTAGTGAGTCATTACACTTAGTTTCTAAAATCTCTACTTTTATTATTTCTTGTGCGAGATTCTTATAACAGACATAAAACATGTGAGCTATCATGGAGTCCAATGTCTTACCTATGTTTGGGAGAGTTATCCACCCTTTTCTATAAGAATATAACCTTAACTTATAGTGATCACAAAACTTAATCCATATTGGGACTTAAACCTACCATGAATTAGGAAATTAATATATGTTCATCCACATACGCTTCTCAATGCTAAATACTAATCCCAAATATATAATATATATAGAGAGACAGAGAGTGAAAGGGTTGTACTTAGGAAATCTACCTAAAACTAGCATATGGGTTTTTAATTATAACCAACTATGAATCTCTTGCTTAAATCATACCCAATGGGTGAAATTGTGAATTTTAAATCATATATGAGATCATAAGATCAAAATTAAACTTTCATCCTGTTGTAATACTTGTAAATTGAAATTATAAGCTTAAACTTTTTCTAAATCAACAAGTTGTAATAATGTCTTGAAATTCATCAATTCTTTTATGCAAACTCATAGAAAAATATCATGCTTAGTATTTGATTTGGAATATTTCATCAATTCATAAGAATCCAAGCCAAAATAATATAAATTATGTCATAATAGCAATCATGCAAGTCAAAACATGAATATAGGCAAACTCTTATGCAATTAAACTTTAAATTCACATGATAATGTCATAACTTCATGAATATGAGAGTTTTGTATGAAACCTATTTGGAATAGTATAAAGTCAACTTTAAAATTAAGTTTTCGGGCACAAGGATGAAAAATTATCCTTGTTCAAACCCCATACACCTGATTACTTTTTATTTTTAAATTAATGTTTTGGAAATTTGGACTTGGAGATGAAAAAACCAAATATCTTTCTTTGGGAGAGGAAAAAATTGCATTTTTTGTGTTATGTTGAAAATGAGTTGTTTGGGATTTTTTTTGGCATTTTATTCATCCTTAAATAGCTTAAGCGAGGTAGTTTTGGGGTTAAAAGAGTGGGAAAGGGCCAAAAAATCCTTTAAGAATCGTGTGGAAGCCTTCCCAACAACTTAGGTCACGACTCGTTAGGCTAGGCTAAGAGTCTTGACTTGTGCAACTTTGATAGTGCTTCAGTATTTTGACTATAACTGTTTATCCTGATATTTGATTAAGGTACAATTGGTATTGTTAGAAAACTAATTTTATTATCTTTCTATTGTTGGGTATTGAATGCAAAACTGATTAGTATACAAAAAGTTATTCTCATTTAAACATGACTATAGTTATATACATCCCATGAATTTAATCGCTAAGGGTTGTTTTGACTTTTCTATCAGCTTGGAGCTATTTGAAGTCATAATATATGCATAAGTAACTAATAAAACCATAAAAAATGTGATTCTTGATTCTTGGATCCTTTACAAGTCATGCCACGATTCTACATAATGATTCGTAACGTCTGACAATGAGTCATCTGATAGACTCACAACCACTGGAATAGATTTATTATTGTGACTATAATTACTTGTAATGACTAGTAAGGTCTGATTACGGGCTGTGATGTGAGTCATAACCATTAGTAGATGATTTACAGTTACATGGAAAATTGCATAACATATTGCCACATTATCAGATCGAGGCGACACTTGCGGTGTTGGAAAGCTAACTTCATAGGCTATGATTTAAGAGATTTAGGAAATAAAAAACTCAGGGTATTAAATTATGTCTCCCTTAGGATAATTCATTCCCAAATGATACTAATTTGGCTGAAATACTAAGTAAAGACTAAGATGATGTACTAAATACTTACAAGAAAAATCATGACTTAATATATGAATCTGAAATTGATGCACGATTCATGGAAAAAGCTGAATTCATGAATGCATGCTATGACGTCTTGAAAAAATGTTGGAAGAAACTAGTACTATCTGGCCGAGTGTTGAAGTTGGGTAACTATCAGGATGACGATTCTTTAACCTAGGAATCTTATAGAATAGGCATATTCAGGAAACATTTGATAGTAACACTAGATGAAAAGATGAAATATCATAAGAGCTTATCTGTCTGCTTGCTAGACTGAGTTGCTGGCTATACGGACAGAATCATACTGAAACTTTATAGCTCCACTGAAAATTTATTACTATAAAGTGATATCTAATGACATGAAATTTCTAAGAGTCACTTAAAAAGGAATATTTTCTACCTTCAACACTCCTTGTCAGAGGTTCTAATTACATTATGGAGCAATGAAATTTTGCATGATATAAGTAAGGGATCTGAATGAGGAATCACAAGATGGCTACAACTCTAAAACATGGAATATAGGCATATAAAACATAATCTAAGATGGAACTACTCTGCCTTAGGCAATGCTACTGCAAACTTTCAAGCTTAGCAACACTTCTCAAATAGTCCCTTAACTACACTTCATGTGATACATCTTGTAATCTTCACATGGGTACTGATAACTCCTTCTACCACTATCTGAGCTGAACTAAATACCCTCACTATGTTCTATCCTAACTCAAAGTCACAAGGTATCACACATAGCATCTTAGTACTAGTATAAACCACATATTCAAAATCCTATGGTTTTTACAAAGCTCTTATCTCAACAATAATACTCCTTACCACATCAATAACTAACTTTAACTTCTTACTAGGAATTCATTAACGCACCATGCATTTATCCACATATATATACCAATAAGACTTTAAAGCCTATCAAGATAACACATATGAACTTCTAGGAAACCAACTCACATAGATAGAATGTCATAGTGACTAAAATATAGGGAAAGAAATATGCTTGAATAAGAATGGATCACTATCTCATATCACTCTTATTTACATGCATCACAATCTAATTATAAGAACTCAATTTGGTTCACCACTCTATCATCTTCCCCATAGATTAAAGCCAACATTCTAAGTTTATGGTCTATTCCATATCCTCAAGACTTAGGCATAATTTCATCACTCTAATGGTCCATTCATAAATGCTCAAATCACGTGAATAAACTATATCTAGAAAATACTAACTTCATTCTTCAACGCTTCCTTGATATATACCACCCTTAACATTCTATAACTTCAATAAGAATAATCATATACTTACATTCTTCTTAAAAAACATACCTGCCTCACTAAACACATAATCTATGTTTTTTCTTCATGGCTTACTAATATCACACCTCGAAACCCTTTTTAAAACCCTAATAATCAAAATTATAATAAAATACTCAACATCTTCTATCCATAACTCCATAACATAGCTATTAAGAACACCGTATACTACATTACTATCCTTCACCCCGCTTAGCAACATAAGGGTACTACTACTAGCCACACACAATAGTTAATAATCTTGAAAATAATGCAACCCCATATCAGCTTGAGTATACCTCAACATCATACCTATAAGATCATACTTAATTGCGAATAAATGACCTTAAACTCTTGCATACACTATTTTAAACCTACTAGATCACTTTCATATAACTAGCATCACTAATCAAGAAATCATTATTTCCGCCTTGATGACCATCAACTATTTAAATTTAGTGCCTAACACTAGACCTGATTAACCATACAAATTTACACGTTATTCTTGCTTGGAAGCTCTAAAATAAAACATCAAGAAATACTAGTTCACTAGAACCTCATATTAACAATATTTGATCATAGTCTTATGGTCTGCCTTATTATAATCCATTAGCACATCCTCCTTCTACACATCACTACTCTCCCATCGGTACACCTAAATTACATTCATCGCTTTATAAATTTCAACTAACTTCTTTTTCATAATCACACATCAAAACTTATATTAACAATCCCTAATAAGCTAATATTTTAATTAATAACGTATACTTTTCTAACATAATAAAATTCCATTAAGAACTTCTTTACTGCTTCAAGCATACTCTAAGTCACCTTAACAAATAACTCCTTTTCCACGTTTCACTATGAAATTTACACCACATTCACTAACCCTTTTATTCACACCAAAGATGTATCACCTTTATCCTTATTTAATACCATGCATAGATCCCCTAACATACTATTAACCAGTTGTTATCTCTAATTTTCTTGTCACTACACTTCTAAATCCATATTTTAAACTCTAAGAATGTTCTACCACTTATGAATCAAAACACCTTAGCTTACAGTATCCCTTAATAAGAACCACATTTAACAATCTAGGTACATACTTTCTCCTTTCATGAGCTTTATCTGCATTGAAGAGTTAATGAAGAATCTTAATACATATCATATTTTATCTTAACTACATAACTCTTATGGATGAGGACATAAGCTTTAAACTAAAGGGACTTATAACACAGTAGAGAGCTCTTCTTAAGACCCTTTTGTGACTTCTAAAGTTACTGATAGTAAATTTGAGAGCATTATCTCAGGAGAAAGAGAAATTGAAATCTAGTACTTATGTTATCTAAGAAAGTTATAGATACAGATATATGGAGTAACATATGAGTCGATAGAACTTTCTGAGAGAATGACTTTACTACATAATCCAGAGTATGAAAGAAAGGAGACATTTCTTAAATACCAAATAATCTCTCGAAGAAAAGTACAAATGTCAAGGTACCATTCTGCAGAACTCTATAAGAGACGGCTTCACAATCTCCCTAGGATATATGAAACCTTATTTTGATACTATTGTTTTCATGGCCTAAGTTGGGGCTCTGGATGTAATAGGTATCCCAAACTATAAAGGCTTGAGAGACCCCTGTAAAGGCCAAACCCATAAGTGATATTGATAGCTCTAGGTATAGACCCGCACGACTTTAAAATGCATCACTTAGGAGTAAGGCTTGCTTACTTATATACATAAAATACCTTCTATAATTTGCCGATATGGAACTTCTATCCTAAGCTAGGGTGTTACATACATCCTTCCTTATGGACTCAGTATCCTCGCTGAGGTTTGCCCTATAGAATAGGATTTGCCTAGACTCAGGACTGAGGTTTGCCTTACTTTACTGGGATTTGCCTAAAATCAGTTTGTACAATGGCCCACATGAGCAACTGAAAGAGATAAATAAATCTGAAAGAAATAAGAGAAAAAGATATACTTGCTAAATATGTTCAATACGAAACTGTTTAAAACATTTACACTTTGATTATACAAAACAAAACTTAAAGTAAATACATTAACTCAAAATGACCGTATATGGAGCCTCTACTATACTGCCAATAGGTAGTTGGTTCATGACCCCCAACTACCCCTAATCAATACATAAGAATAATAAAAATATGATACAAGAACTTCAACTGACTTGAGTCCTGAAAAGCAGAGAACTCATCACCTATTTGTTGAATGCTGAAAGCTATTTAACCCTAAGATGCTGCCTACATCTTATACCTACATTATGAAGGCATATAGCCATAAACAGATATATATCATTACTACTTTTGAATGTACTGAGTATATAGGGATAAATGCATAAGTAAATAGAAGCTGAATATATTTTCAAATCATGCATACTAAGTGTAAAGGGACTCACAAAGGACATGAATAAAAGGAAAAGCTAAAAGATCATAAAACATAAATAATAAAGCATAATGAATAAGCTTATTGTGTCATTACACTTATTTTCTAAAATCTCTACTTTTATTATATCTTGTGGGGTATTCTTATAACCGACATAAACTATTTGAGATATTATAAAGTCAGAGTCTTACCGACATTTGGAAGAGTTATCCTATCCTTTCCATCAAAACAGAACCTTAACTTATTATGATCACTAAACTTAACCCATATTGGGACTTAAACCTACGGTGGCTTATAGTTTCTAGAAATTAGGATACACTCATCCACATTACCTTCTCGGTGCTAAATACTAATCTCAAATATATATATATATATATATATGTATTATCATTCTTAGAAAATCCACCTTAAAATAGAATATGGATTTGTAATTAGAAACCAACTATGCATCTCTTGCTTAAATCATACCCAATGGGTGAAATTGTTGATTTAAATCTTATATGTGATCATAAGAGAAAAATTAAACTTTCACCATGTTGTAATACTTGTAAATCGTACATATAATCTTAAAGTTTTGGTGACTCAACATCTGGTATGAAACTCTTGAAATTCATGCATACTTTCATAAAAACTCATAGCAAAATATCATGTTCAATACTCAATTTAGAATCTTTCATCAATTGATAAAATTCCAAGTAAAAATAATAGAAATTATGTAATTATAGCAATCATGCAGGTCAAAACATGAATAAAGGTAAACTCTTATTCACTTTGAACATTAAATTTACATGATAATGTCATACCTTCTAGAATATGAGAATTGGGTATAAACCATAATTGAAATCATAGAAATTCAACTTTAAAATGAAGTTTTAGGGAAAAAGTATGAAAGATTATCCTTGCTCAAAATCCACATACCTACTTACTTTTGATTCTTATATTCAAGTCTTGGGGATTTCATTTTGGAGATAAAAAATCCCAATTCTTTCTTTGGTAAAAGACAAAAATTATATATTTTTGGAGTATTTTTTGTGTTGTGTTGAGAATGAAGGATTTTAGGTTGTTTTAAATTTTTACTTATCCTTAAAATAGCTTAAACGATGTAGTTTTGAGGTTGAAAGAGTGGAAAAAGACCAAAAAAAACCCTTAAGAGTCATCTGGAAAATATTTGGAAGCCTTTCTAATGGCTTATGTCATGACTCATAAGGTTAGGCAACGAGTGTTGACTTCAGTCGTAGTGAGAAACCCATTTTCATCCTTTACTACTCATATTTCAACTATCTCCTCATGACCCACAATGTAACATTATGAGTCATAGTTTGGGAAGCTTTGACAGTGCTTTAGTATTTTGGCCATAACATTTCACGCCGATATCGAGTTAAGGCAAAATTGGTATCATTGGAGATATATTCAAATTATGTATCTGTTGATGTGTCTTGAGCTCAAAAATACTTTGTATAACAAAGTTTATACTTGTTTAAACATTTCTATAGTTACATAGATCCTAAAAATTTGCTCTCTAAGGGATGTATTGACTTGTCTTTATTGTAGGAGCTATTTTAGGTGTTAATATATACATAATTAACTACTAAAACCACAAAAACATGAGGCTTTATTCTTGGATACTTTATTGGTCAAGCAGCAGGTCCACATAGTGATTTATAATATTAGACTATAAGTCATATGCTAGACTCCTAACCACTGGAATGGATTTATGGTTTATCACCATTTTGATTATGATTATTTTTAACGACTCTTAAGGTATGAGTACGGGCTATTATATGAGTCGTAACCACTGGCACACAATTTACACTTAAAGGAAAAATAACATAACATCTTGCCACTATATCAAATTAAGGCAAGACTTACGACATTGGAAAGCGAACTTTATGGGATATATTTTGAGAGATTTAGAACATGAAAAACTTGGGGTATTAAACTTGGTGTCTTTATCCCTTTCTTAGATTTAGTGGTTTATGTAGCTAAGAGACATTAGACCCTTTCAGTAGGGAAAGATGAACCTATATAGCCCATTGGTGTCTTTAGGACTAAATGAGCTACATAGTTGAGTTAATGATTTAAATTATCATGTTCATGGCACTTACACCTAACCCAGAATCCTATATACTAATATATATGAATATGTGCATATGGTTTTGATAGGTTTTTGTCATTGGCTTTATTTTATCACTTTCTCTGAGTTATATACAATGCTTATCCCACTTACCATCCCTAGACACTACATTATTTCATGATGTAGGTTTTGAAGGGTGTTCTATTGCTCCTATACAATGTTAGGTGGTTCATTACATTTTGTTTCTCTTATACATCGTTAGGAAGTTTGGTACATCTATTGAGCTGCTATAATGTGGTGAGGCTCCATCTTTTGAAAGGCGTAGTAAGTTTATCTATTTCCTTTATTTCTTAGTATTTTATTTTGGATTTTTGTCATGGTCAGGGAAATGTCATGGAAATTTTGGCATTTTTGGTTTTAGAGGCTTTTGTGGACAAGTATAGGTTGCATTTTAGTTTTAGTTCATAGAGTTTAATTTGATTATCAAACCTTCTTATTACTATTTGGTTGGATTCCTCTTTATTCGTTTATTGTGTTTTAGATATTAGGCTAAGGGGGTAGTCTCTGGATCATGGTAGGCTTTAGATACCCATCGTGACTAGGCCTTGGTTCGGGTTATGACAAGCTTTTTATTGGAGCATTGTTAAGGGTCGTTAGGTGTCCACAAATCCATGTTGAGTATTGTCCTTTATATGATTTTTAGCATGCCATACTTATAAGGGCTAGGCTACAAGGTAATTAGGAATGCTTCCCTTTCTTGTGTTTTGTTTTAGGCTATAGAGTTTAGGTGTATTTAAACTTATCTAATTCCTAGCTTACTCACAATTCAGATCATACCTCCCAAATGATCTGACATTTGTAGAAATTTTCCAGGAACCTCTATCCCACGTTAGGGAAATATGGACTGAATTTTCCCTATTTATAAAGTGCAGAATAGGTCTGGGATCTCTTCTCTTGATTGTACTACTCCACATATCATTACTAGTTGTCTAAGGCATCCTGGGATGGTGACACTTATGATCAGATACCTTAGAGAGATATCTTTAATGTATATTTTAGTTAGTCTATTCATATGCTTACTCATTTAGTGAAATCTCAATCTCGTTAGTCTGATCGTGTGGGTTTTATTTCTCATTAATCTAAGGTTACTAAGGTTGGCTAGTTTATAAGGTTGAATCCCCCAACCTTTATACACTCTAAGGTTAAGAAGGATCCTTAAGGGTTGATTGATGAGATAGAGATGATTTTTTGGGTAATGCATGGAACTAATTCTTAAGGTGTAGAGTTTGTTGTATATCAATTGTAAGATATAGCTTATCTGTTCTATATGAAGTAGTAATAGCTAAGAGTGGATGATGTTGAGCCAATATTATGGGATAAGGTTTTGGGCGATATTTGTTATCACTTCTTTCCTTAGAAGTTGAGAAATGCTAAGGCCAAATAGTTTGTGAACTTAAAGCAAGGAAAGATAATCATGAATCAGTATGCTCTGAAATTTAAGTAGTTGTATCATTATTCTTTGGAGTTAGTGGCTAACTTAAGATAAAAAATGAGTAATTTTGCTTTTGGTCTATCTTGTGAGTTGGTATTGGAATATATGGCTAGTATATTGAACAATGATATGGAAATCACTCGGTTGGTGGTTTATATGCCATAGGTGAAGGATGAGAACATGAAGCAAATAGAGATTAGAGAGAGGCAGAACAAAAAATTTAGATATCCAAAGGAGGTTGTACGTCAGTAGAACACTGGGAGAGATGGTAGACAGTGGACTAAGAAGAATAATTGGGGACGTTCTTGTTTAACAGCTAGTGCTCCTTATCCTAAGAATTTTGGTGATCATCACTTTTGGACTAGTGGTGGTCCTAAGGCACAGGGTTTCCAGTCTTAGGTTAGTAGAACTTGGTCAACCCCACCTTTTCCTCCTTGTTTTGTTTGTGGACAACTTTATCGTTGTTATTGTGAGGAGGCGAGGAACTTGTATTTTAATTATGGTCATCCTGATCATCTATAGAGAAATTATCCTATAGCTAATTTTTCTACTAGAGTTAAGAATGTCCCGATCACCACTTCTTTAGCACTCATACCTAAGGGTGCCACTTCAAGTACCAACACTACCTGAAATCGTCTTTATGCACTTTCTGCTCATCTGGAGACTATGGAATCTCCAAATGTTGTTACTAGTCTCTTACACCTCTTCTCTTGTGAGGTTTATTTATTGGTTGATATGGGATCGAACCAATATTCTATAATCCCTTATATGGTTGTACACCTTTACTTTTGTCCTGAAAATATTTGTTACCCCTTTTCTATGTCTACTCCAATGGGTGATTCTACTGTCGCTAGAAAAAATCTATAGAGGTTGTGGTGTTGTCCATCTTTTATAGGGAGGTTTATTTCTAATCTTATACCTCAAAAATTTATTTCCAAATGGTGTCTATATAATCAAGTTCGGGTTAAGGATTCAAACAATAAAAGTCTCTCTTTACAATCTGTCTCTATTGTTAATAAGATTCCTGAAATAATTCTTAATGATTTTACTAGAGTTCCTCCCAATAGGAAAATAGATTTTGGGATTTATCTTCTATCAGATACTCGTCCTATATCTAGTCCTAGTTATAGGATCGCTCTGGCTGAACTAAAGAAACTTAAGGAGTAGTTGTAGGATCTTCTTGATAAGTGTTTCATTCATCCCAGTGTTTCTCTGTGGGTTGCTCATGCACTTTTTGTGTGAAAAAAAGATGGGTCACTTTGGATATGTATAGATTATCGTCAATTGAAAAAGGTTACAGCGAAGAATATATATCCTCTTCCAAGGATTTCTGATCTTTTTAACTAGATTCAAGGTGCTAGGAGTTTCACTATGATTGATATTTGTTCGGGCTATAATCAGTTGAAAATTAATGATGTTGATATTCCCAAGACGACTTTATTAATGATGTTGATATTCCCAATACGAATTTACTAACCTGGTATGGTCATTGCAACTTTTTTGTTATGTCATTAGGGTTTACTAATGCCCCAGCATCTTTCGTGGATCTTATAAATTGTGTTTTTTGGTAGTTTTTGGATTTATTTGTTGTTGTCTTCATTGATGACATCTTGGTGTACTCAATGAGTGAATTGGAGCATGGTAATCACCTCCGAATTGTGTTTCACATTTTAAGGACTAGAAATTGTATGCAAAATTTTCTAAGTGTGAATTTTGGCTAAATGCTATGACTTTTCTCGAGCATGTTGTTCTAGGGAGGGGATCAAGGTGGATATATAGAAAGTTGAGGAAGTTAAGAAATGACCTAGACCTATGACTCCAATCGATGCTAGGATTTTCTTGGGTATGGAAAGTTTTTATAGGAGGGTTTGACACAACTCAAAATTGGGACATGTCATGTGGGCATCTCAAGCCCAACAAGAAGAGGAGATTACCCCGTAAACGCAACCTAACCATCACACCGATTCACAAGTGTTGGATGAACTCCGAACATATAATAAGATAGCAGAAACAATACTAACAATTACAACTTAAGAATGTATAATCATTCCATTAATGCCAACATAAAACATCCAAACTACCCAAGTCCACAGTTATCCAAAAGGCTCTGCCAATCAGATGTCTACGATATGTTGGGACATGCCCCCGACAATACACAAAAGCCAAGTCTAATTCATGTCTATGACATAAGATAGAGATAATATAAAATGTATGCCTTCTGATGGATAGAAGCTCACCACTTTAAAGTCAACACTCAATATGCTCAAACACCTAGTTATTATGCAGGAAGAGAAGAAGAAGCTTCGACTCTTTTTCGCATGGCGTCCGGAGACGGTTAGCGGTTGGAGCATTAGCATGTAACTCAAGGGTAAGGATAAAATAGTGTTATTACTCTATACAAAGTCATACCATTAAAAGCCACAATATTCATACACATAACATGTAGATATATGTAAATACATCAAGTGTCAAGAGATAACAAGGCCATACGATATATTTCAAGCACCCAATCACGAACCATGAAGCGGAGGACTCTAATTTTCATCCGTGTAGGTTATATCAAGCAAGAGGACTCTAACCCCGTGCTGTCTTATTGTGAATGTGGACTCTAACCACTAGCAATCTTATCAAATAAGTGGACTCTAACCAGAAGCCATGTTATTACGCAAGAGGATTCTAACCACAAGAAATTGTGTCCATTACAAGTCGACATTTGGACTCTAACCCTTTGTACATGCATTCACATCCTGTCAATTCAATAATTTAGGACTTTAGCCCATTTAGCTATTTCAAGCCATCAAGGCCTCAATTCAACACCATATATGACCACAATGTCTACATTAACCACATATCAATCAATCACTTTAATAGGTCAATATGTTAGTTTTAACTACCACTTAAGTCAAGTTTTGGTCATCGAGACCTTTATTAAACCAATCATTAGCACTCTCACACCAAGCTTTAGTTCAAACATAATTTAATTTCATGCTTAGGGACTCAAGCACCTTTTTAACCCAACCAACCATCAAGGTCATCAATTAACTCATTAAAGGGTCAACAAAGCCTTTACAAGTTTATTTGCCAATCATTCTTTCTCATTAAGCCATTACCTTAGTTCAAATCACCATCAAGATGTGACTAGTTATTTTTGGTCAACATTTTCACAAACATCTTGAGGGCATACCTTTACTATGACCCAAACTCAAGTGGAAATGATCAACATTAGGGTTACTCATGACTCATTTGTTAAACCACAATCAACAAGCACCCACATGGGCCGATCATGACCTAAAATATGTATAGACACAAGTTTAATCAAGAGTAAACATTACCCATCACTATACATCAAAACCCTCAACATTTGTTTCCAAAACCCCAAATATATATTCATAAACAATGTTTAAATAACATGATATTTGAGAAATAATAATTTGGGAAGAGTCACATGCCTTATACAAGATGATTCGTAGAAAGATTCTTTACACATTAGCCTTTAGATGAACAATCTTGAAACCCTAAACTCCAATTTTGTTGAAGAAGTTTTTGAGAGTGTTTTGAAATGTTTTTGAACTTGTATATGTGAATAATGAAGGGCAAAATAAGGTTATGAGTTATGGTTTATAAGGTTTGAGGGGTGGAAAATGTCTAAATTTTCCTCAGTTTAATAGCTAAAATTTGTACCTTAGAAGGTTCGACTCACCCTAATGACCCATGACTTAGGGTATGAGTGGTACCTTAACTCATAACCTAAGCTTCACCATGGACCCCTAAACTAACCAACATATGACTCCATATGCATAACTCGTACCCTAAGGTACGAGTGGTACCCTACAACTTTTACCCATGTCATAATGCTTTTGTAATGACTTTAAGCATCATACGACTCCTACCCTAACATACGACTTAGGAGGGGCGAAACCGTACCTTGGATAGAATGTTACCCCAACTACACTACCTAACATATGAGTAAGGGGACCCAAGTCATATCTTATGGTAAGAGTGGTACCATTAAGTCGTACATTGCATAAAAACTGCAACTAATAGAATTTTAAGTGTCCAAAACCTTAGTGTTTCATTCCCCCCCCCCCCCCCCACCCACTTTGATCATTCGTCCTCGAATGATGGACAAGTAAGCACAATCACGTGTTAACATATTATTAAATATCATCGTAACCTTTCAACAAGTTAGAAAAGAAAGATATACAACAAGAATAAGACACATGCCATGATCATTATCTCTCAACCATTTATTAAGTTGACTTGGGACTTGAACCCATAGTTTATCAAATATTTGTTTAATTCAATGTTTACGATTTAACCCCCTTGCTTATCAATGACATAAATCAAGTAAATAATATTAAAACATACCTTAAGCATGATTTTCCATAACGGGGAACAAATGCGGATACTTGAACTTCATGTCTTTTTTCGCCAGCCAAGTAGCTTTATCGAAATTTTGGTTCCTCACCTTCAACGAAGCCACCTCTTTCATTTTCAACTAGCAAATTTTTTTATCAAAGATCCTCACCGGGACCTTCTCAAAGAAAAAGTGTCTGAAATACCAACATTTTCAAAGGAAAAAACTAACGAAGGGTTACCTAGACATTTCTGCAACATGGGAACATGGAATAACGGGTGGATAGAGCTCAAACGAGAGGGCAACCACAATTTTTAGGCGACATTACCAACCCTCTTTACAACTATATATGGAAAAAAATAATGGGGACAATGCTACCCCTTCTTACCAAATTGTATCACTCTTCTCATGAGAGATACCTTCAAGAATACCCAATCACCAACATTAAACTCCAAATCCCTACACCTCATATCTACATAGGACTTTTGGAGACTTTTAGTGGGTTTCAAGGTATTATGAATCACCTTCACCTTCACCTTCTCGAAGGCTTGCTAATACTAATCAAAGCAAGCAACTTACCCTCTCCAATTTTATACCACACAATAGGAGAACAACATCTTTTACCATACAATGCCTCAAAAGGAGCCATACAAATTCTAGTGTGATGGCTATTATTATAAGAAAACTCAATCAAAGGTAAATTGTTGTACCTATTACCACCATAATCAATCATATAAGCACACAACATATCTTCCAATGTTTTGATTGTCTTCTCTGTTTTTCCATATATCTGCGGATGGAAAGTAGTACTAAGGCACACCTTATCCCAAATCTTTTTGAAATGATTTCAAAAATGCGATGAGAATGGTGTACCATGATCCAAAATGATAGAAACTAGAGCACCATTTAACTTCACAATCTCTGCGAGATATAACTTAGCAAAATTCCATGCCAAATAACTACCCCTTACAGGTAAGAAGTGAGAGGACTTGGTAATTCTATCCACAATGACCCAAAAAAATCACATTGATTTTGGGAATGAGGAAGGCCAGTGACAAAATCCATATTAATTACTTCACACATCCATTAGGGAAACTCTATCTCCTGATACAAACTACTGGGTATAAAGATCTCAACTTTCATTTGTGAACATACCATACACTTAGCCACATAGATATACACTTCTTGCTTCATGATACATCTTCGTAGAACTGGGATGAATATCATACCGAGAACTATGAGCCTCGACCATAATCCTTTCCTTCAATCCATCGATATCAGGAGCATAGAGCCTACCTTGGTACATCAAGATACCATTACCACCAATCACAAAATCGACAACCTTTTATTGACCCATATTTCTCTTAATCTTTATCAAATTAGGATCCAATATTTTCTTTTCCTTTATCTCTACAACAAGAGATTACTGTGATACCGGATGCACAAATACACAACCCTCCTTAGAGTCCAGGAGACAAACTCCAAGATTATCCAAATGATGGATGCCCTTGACCAACTCTTTCTTACCCTTATCTACATAAGCTAAGCTCCTAATCGATAACCTGTTAAGAGCATCAACAACTACACTAGTTTTACCTAGAGGGTAATGGAAACTCATATAGTAGTTTTTGAGCAACTTAAGTCATCTTCTTTATCTTAGATTTAATTCCTTCCTAGCAAACAAATATTGAACGCTCTTACGATTAGAAAAGATGTCGACATGATCCAAATAGACATAGTGACGACAAATATTTAATGCAAAGACCACAGCTAACAACTCCAAGTCATCAGTAGGGTAGTTCATCTCATGAACTTTGAATTGCATAAAAGCATAGTCTACTACCCTACCATGCTTCATTAATACACAACCAATCCAAATACGAAAAGCAACATAATACACTAAAACCATCATTGCCCTCAGTCAAGGTAAAAAATTCAGCCGAAGTTAATTTATTCTTCACCTTCTCAAAATTACACTCACACGCATCCAACCACAAGAACTTGAACTTCTTCTAGGTCAACATAGACAATGGAGCAGCTATCATAGAATGAATTTCCACATATCTTATATATTAGCTAGCTAGAACCATGAAGCTCCAAATATCAGTTGGAGTCACAGATCTAGGCCACTTCTTAACCACCACAATTTTTTGTGGATCCACCATGATCCCTTCACTAGAGATTTCATGACCAAGGAATGTCACAACCTTTAACCGAAACTCACACTTTAAGAACTTGGCATATAAACAATGATCCTTCATGGTTTGAAACAAAGCCCAAAGGTGATTAACATAATCCATCTTACTCTCAGAATAGACCAAGATGTCATTAATGAAGTCTATGAAAAAACAAATAAAAAATAGACAGAAGACTCTATTCATAAAATACATAAATGCCACGGGGGCATTGGTCGACCCAAAATTCATACCTAGGAACTGATAGTAACCATACCGAGTCTTAAAGGTAGTCTTAAGGATATCCACTTCCCTAATCTTTACTTGATGATAATTCGACCTATGATCGATCTTAGAAAACACTTCATACCCTGAACCTAATCAAACAAATCATCATTCCATGGAAGAGGTTACTTATTCTTTATAGTCACCATATTCAACTGACGATAATCAATATACATTTGAAGGGAACCATCCTTCGTACATACATACAACATGGGACCATCCAAAGGAGACATGGTAAGATGGATAAAAACATTATCTATGAGATTCTACAATTGCTCTTTAAGCTCCTTAAACTTTTCTGGAGCTATTCTATAAGGAGAGATTAAAAATGGATGACTCTCCTGAATAAGATCCCAATTACTCTATTGTGATAAATACCAGGAAGGTCATCAGGGAAGACCTCAGGGATCTCATTAACCACGAGAACAGATTGTAGAGAAGGACCTTCCGAGTTATAATCTTTAACTCAGACCAAATGAAATAAATGCCCTTTAGAAATAAACTTTTGAGCCCTGAGATTTGATATGAACTTTCTCTAAGGCACTAAAGAACCCTCTTCCCATACAATGACTAGCTTATTTTGGAATTTAAACATGATCTTATAGTTTTGACAATCTAAGGAAGCATAGCACGAATGAGACCAATTCATCTCTAGAATAATATCAAAATCAACCATGTCTAACTCTATCAAGTCTACTAGAGTTTCTTTACTATCAACACATACCACACGCCCCGTATAGACTCTTTTAACAACTATTTAATTTCTACAGGGTTGAAATAGAAAATAGAATAGATAGACACTCAAGATTAAAACCAAAATGCACAACCACAAATAAGGTCACATATAAGATAGTGGACCCAAGATCAATCAAACAATACATATCAGGGGAGAGAAGTCTCAACATACCTGTAATAATATCTAGTGATACCTCGATCTCATGGCAAGTAGAAAGTGTATATAAGTGATTTCGGCTAGTTTTAGTACGAGAACCAGAAGAAAAAGAAGAACCCTTTGATGAAGGAATAAATAAAGTACAAATACAAGCCCTATTGGCTTAATAAGACACTAGAGAGTGGCACTCTCACTGCATGTGCCCAATCTAGCCACATCTAAAGCAAGTGTTCTATTTTTTGGTCACACCGACCCTGATGATGCTAAGCACATAATCTATAAGAAGGGTAGGATGGAGTCGACTTAGCCCCACTAGCATGAGAATGAGCACCCTATGATCAGAATATATTCAAACTAAGATTGATGACCACCAGATGGCTTCTGGTCAGGAGTAGTAGCAGAGGAGAAGGAATTGAAACTCTTCTACTTCTTTCTTGGCCAGCTACCACCATCCCTACCACTTTGCTCAGAACACCTAAATCTCTTTTATTGACTTTTGATAAAATTAACCCATTTCTTTTTCTCTTTCTCTACTTATTGCATAGACATGACCAATCTAGAGATGATCAGGTATTTGATCAACAAGCTGCGTTGCTCTAAAGGACCAACTCACCAAAAAATAATGAGGCAAACTTTCTCATCTGAGCTATTATATCCGACACCATCTCTAGAGCATACCTAGACAATTATTGAAACATCATGGAATACTCCTTGATGGACATTTTCCATTGCTTTAGATAAATAAACCTCTGCCTTTGCTTCTCTGAACTTAGGCGAAAAGAAGTCATCAAGAAAAGCATTAGTGAAATCCTCTCACAAAGGTGACTCATCAACAACACCTCTTGTCCGTTTCCACTCCTGGTACCATTAGTATGCCACATCCTTCAACTGATAGTATACATACTCTTCCCCTTCCACATTAGTGGCATGCATAGCTTTAAAAATCATTTCTAGCTCATCCAAAAAACCTTAGGGATCTTTATTCACCCTAACACCAGTAAAGGTTAGAGAACTCAACCTTATAAAGTGGCCAACACTTGTGGATTCAGAAGATGGAATAGAAGATACCCAACGCTAAGCTTGAGAAGTTATCAACTGAGCAAACCTATGAATCCACTGACAAAACTTAGTATTTGACACGTAAGTCTGAGAAATCAGAGGAGGACTAGAGGGAACCAGTGGAACACTCAAACCTTCAGGTACAGGAACCCTAAACCGATTATGGACTCCATAAGTAGAGTGAGTCCCATCAATATCATCCCTAGTTGGGGAAGAAGGGTTTGTAGGAACTTCAAATCTTTTTGGAGGCATGATCTGAAAGACGAGCAAATAAAAATTAGAAAGATTAAAGACCTTAAATTTTGTAGCTCAAAATAAGGCAAAAAGAAGGTAAAACATTTTTAAATTTCTTGTAGCCTTTCTTATAAGTGTGGAACTCTACACACCTATAAAAAAGACTCTACTTGACATGGCTTTATGGATACCTATTTTATTATGAACCTAGGCTCTGATACAAAGTTAACACGACCCAAAACTGGGCCATGTCATGTGTGAATCTCAAGCCCAACAAGGACCAGTGATTGCCATGTTAACCTAACCTAACCATAACATTAATCCATAAGACTCAGATAAAATCCAAGCATTTAATAAGATAGCGGAACCAATACTAGCAATCATAACTTAAGAATTTCTAATCATTCCATTCATGCCAACATACAACATCCAAACTACCCAAGTCCAAAGTCATCCACAAGCCTCTACCAATACGATGTCTATGATATATCAGGACATGCCTCCGACAATAGCTAAAAATCAAGTCTAATTCAAGTCTATGTCATCCTATAGAAAGACTATGAAATGCATGCCGCCTGAAGTATGGAAGATTACAAATTCAAATGAATGAATGATGATTTGTCCCCTATATCTAGTAGGGATACCATATTAAGAGATAGTTAGCAGTTAAAATGCTAGCATGTAACTCAAGTGAAAGTATCAAATAGTGTCATTATTCAATATCAAGTCATACCATCATAAGCCACCATATTCATACACATAGACATGTAGATACATGTAAATACATCAAATATCAAGAGATAAAAAGCCATAGCATACATTTCAAGCACCAAATAAAGAACCATGAAGTGAAGGACTAATAACGCTCAACCCACTACCATATTTGAGGGGTAAAATAGTCATTGTCAATAATTCAACTAGAGTTGGGGTCGAATCCACAAGAGGCAAATTATAAATTTTTAGTCATATAGGTGCTCTAATTACTCGAAGGGAACTCGAAATGTCAATAAACAAAACATGTAAGATAAAATGGGAGATGTAATTTAAGGTGGGTTTGAAATAAGTTTCGACTATAATGCACCAAAGTAATACTATTAATTTCAAATCAAGATTTGAAGAGATCTTGGGATTATGTCTACCTAAAAGTAAAACATATGGGTTGTTGATGGTTTAATATGAAAGTTGGTTGTTAAGTGAAGGATAGGCTAGGTCTATAGTCTTTATGACCAACCTTCTAGTAAAACCACAACGATTTAACACATAGACTATTTTGAACACCTAACAAGTGTAAAAGTTATAATCACCTAAAACCTAAATCAAGCATCCCAATTTCTAGGATGATGCTCTTGACAAGGCTTACACTCCAATCACACCTATTTCTATGATTGTGAAAGGTAGTAAACCATAGACTTAATTATCCACCATTACCTTGTCCCCCTATAACGCTTTTTCAAGGATGTTATAGGTTACAATATATTCTCCATCATCCCTCTTTCAAGAATGATAAAGGGTTTCTAGAGTTTGGGGTTTTCACCCATCAAATTACAACTCACTAACCCAAGCAACGATGGAATCCTTACTCAACAACTAAAAATTATGCAAACACAATACACACATAGACAATTACATGTTAGTTCAACATAATCCCAAGACTAAAGAAATTATATACCCATGGGATATAAGGAAAGACTTTTACCAGATATTTTATCCATGGTACTCATGATAATAGAGGGTAAGATAATCTTTAATTCCATACTCCAATGTCACTAATTTCCTATTGGAATAATAATTAGAATAACTATGAGAAATTAAATTCTCACTCTCCTTTTCTAGGGTTTTTGTCCCTCGCCTTTAAAGTATTTTGAATCCTTAATTAAGGTCTTTGATTCAGCTGTTTGAATTGACTACAATGCTCTTTACTCATTTATCTTGTTGTGCCACAGTCGCGAAGCTTCTACTGTGTTCGCATAATTGCATTCGCGATAATGACTGAGCTATCATGGTATGTTGGAAGATTTAATGGACAACGATAAGTTTCTTCTGAATGTGATTGCGTTACCCGAGGTTCGAATACTTCCTACTTAATTGGCCGCAATCACAGTGTTCAGACCATAATTGCAGTAATCGAGGCCACTTCTACTCTAAGTCATTAGAAATATTTTCTTGATTCCTTTTATCATTTCAAGCCCCAATCTATATCTTCTCATCTTCTCAACTCTATTCCTATAAAAAGTGGAGATTTAGTGCAAATAATCACAGTTATGACTCATTGATTTCTTCAAAACAAGATAAAGTGTAAGACTATTAAGTGAGAATAAGTGGTAAAATCTCTACTCATCAACACCCCCAACTTAAAGTTTTTCTTGTCCTCAAGCAACACTACCACATATCTTGATACAATAAACATTAATTCACAATTTCTAGCCTTAAAGAACACGATGACTCTGACTGTGGTCATCACTGCAAGTAGCATCATTGCATATGTGCTTAGCTATTTTTGCTACACCTCTCATAATGAAAATTTTCAATATCTAAGCATGCATAAAACATTAAATAGCAACTATACAACAAAAATCAATACTTTAGAAATGGCTTGGCTTTTTTTTGACTATAATTAAACTACACTCATTTACCTCTATGCTAGGGAGGAGAAAAAATCACCCATCTTTACTTGTTTCACATGAAAATCCTCACAAGAAAGAAACTTTTACCCACTAGGATACCAAATACACTATAAGGAAATTTAAGAGTAAAAACTCTCGCACTCAAAAAAGAGATCTCTATGCCTCAACTGTCATACCATAGGCTTGACCCTACTTTCAATCGCCAATACAAAGAGAGTAAATGGTTGGAGATCCCAAAGGGATTTGTAAGCTTGTAACATAGGATCAAGTTAGGTAGGATATCTTTTGGGATCAACATGGCTATACCCTTCCTTGAACGCTTACATCACAGTATTCATTTTTCTTTTTTCTGACTAGGGGCTATTATTCCTACTTTTCTCTCTTTTTATCATGCCTACTTTTTGCTTTCTTTATTCACTCATTTTTCTTTCTATTTTTTTCTTGCAATTTTCATGAAATTTAATCCTCTATTTGATCCTTTCTTTTTCCATTCCTTTATTTTCAACAGTTAGGCACATTTGGCATTTTACTAACGCTTCGTGGCTCCAAACTTTGTTAAATCAACTTCCACAACCCCCATATTAGGATTTTTATCCTCAAGTTGGATTTTAAGTTCAAGGAGGGTGTGGTTAAAAAGAGGGATAGAAAGAAGGAGTCACTTCTTGTAAAGTGTTTGCCAAAGAAAGGGCCAAAGGCTCAAAGTGGATAAATAGATTATGCGCGGGTAGGCTTTAGTGTAGAGTGGGTTCCAAAGTCACAAAGATGGCCTAAGATTATTTTTACAGCAACATACAATCAAAACTAACTTTGAAGGACTAACATGGCAAGTTCTAGATAACACAAGTATACATGAGATGAATGGAAATAGATCATCGTAAATGGCATCACAAATTCATCAAGGGGCCTCGAATGCCCCTCCTATTAGAGACAATTTGGAGTTTCTATTTCTATACAAGTTAAAATTTTTGTAAGCCACAAAAAGAGAAAGATATTTGTTACAATGTTGCTCACGGCCATGCCCTTGATTCACTAAATTTTGGATAGAGGGAATTGCTCATTTTGTAGAAGCACCACACACAACTTGCTAAACTATGGCTACAACCAAAGTCTTTGTCTCACATATTAGCTCAAAATAGGCAAACCAATCATTTGGTTACTCGAACTTTGCCAATAGTGCACAAATTAACTAATCTTTGGTGTATTTATAATCCTAAGCACCATAACTTACCCATATTTTAGTTAAGTTTTGAGAACAATGTGCCTAGTTTCTTATATTTTAACTTTACTTTGATGTAATTGAGCTAACCTATGTTATTAACATGATTTCAAGTATTAATGAGGTAGATAGAGACATGATGGGACTAAAAATTATGGATGACAAATCACAAAAGAGAAAAGTAGCTTGTTGAACCAAATATGGCGCCTAAAAACTCTGTCCAAGAGTAATTTGTTATTTATAATTAGTTTAGGGACTTAGAAGGCAATTATGAGAGAATAGATAAGGACATGGTGTTGAATTTTTATTCATTATTGATTATTCTATATTATTTTTAGAAAGGAGAGTGCCAACTTACTACTAGGGGAGAAATGTAACTTTTTTCTTCTCCCCCAAAATTGGGTTTATTTTTTGGTATGATGAATATTTCTATTGTTATTTCCTTTTATTTCATGAGTAGCTAAGTTTATTAGTTACGGTTATGGAAACCTTGCAGAATACAATCTATTACTTTGGATTTTTTAATTCATCATATATTGATATTCTTATATCATACTCTCTTCATTTATCTTGAATTTCATGGTTGTAAACATAGAGTAAGTGCCTTAAAACTCAACTTGTTCGATAGAAAGGTTGTGGTTCAGAAAATAGAATAGTGAGAATAAAATAGGATTTCCAACCCCTATTTCATATGTTAATTCTTTAACAGGATTAACTACTTGGAGATTTTGTATTGTTTTTGTAAATACTTTTGATTTGAGAACTAAAGTGAATTAGTCCTTGATGGTTGAGAAACTCTAGGATTATGTTATTAAATACAATACATTTCTCTGTAATCACGATGCATGTATGAATTCGTAGAGCCCATAGTTATAAAGTATTGAAAACTAAAAGGTGGACATAACCCTAGCTTGCTATTTCTTTGAATTTGAATACTACTACACATATTTCATCTTGTTAAACTGAAACCATTAATTTATGTATTGAATCAAATTCCCCCTTTTTATTTTATCGAAACGAATGATTAAAAGTCAACTAATCTGTATACAACTTAATTAGCACCATATTCACTCTGGGATTCGATTCCAACCTATTTGGGTTCTATATTTGACAGCGATTTCTTACTCTCTCGTACGAGATATGTAATTTGGGCATATCAAATTTTGGCACCTTTGCGAGGAATACGATTGCTGATTGAGTTTATATGTGTTAATTGACTGTTAGTCAAGTTTCATTATTTTATGTTTCTTTGTTTCTTTTGTTAGTTATAGGCTCATTGTTGTTTATGCCACAAACTAGAAGTTCGGGAGAACCATTGTTACCCTTCAATCCTAAACCTCATATCATTAAAAGAATGGATAACCAACAAAAAGTTAAAGATTGGCCGTTTTGGCCAATGCTCAATTAAATCAATAGAATGCAGATAACCTGGGTCGGGTACCTAATATAGATGAAGAGGACCTCATAGATAATGAATTAATTGACCCAGCTAATAGGAGATGTGCAACGGGAGTAGTTGCACCTATAAATTGAAATCATCCATTCAATGGAAGACTAAACCGCCAAGCTATGCAATTTGATATTGAAAAAGATGAGGACAATTTAGATGGAGCTATAGCTATAGGAGCAATCATTCTAGCACCAATACATCCTGGGATGAAATTCAACATCACCAGTACTATGATCCAGCAACTGAATTTGAAAGGACTCATTGGTGGATTACCTGGTGATGATCCAAATCTATATTAGGTGAATTTCATCAATATTTGTAAGTCGTTTGATAAACTTGGAGTGGGACAAAATGCTATTTATTTGAGATTGTTCCCACTGTCTCTGTCTGGAGAGGCAACTATGTGGTTGAATGAGCTGACTCCTGATTCTAGAACTAACTGGAGGCAATTGAAAGGAGCTTCTAAGAAAGGTTCTTTCTGCTCTCCAGAATATTATAATTGAGGGATGAGATCAGCAGCTTTAGATAATTGGATAATGAAGCTTTGCATGAGACTTGGGAAAGGTTTAAAATAAAGTTCATATTTACTAAGGCTATAGACATGTTAGAAAGAATGTCCAAGACAAGTAAAGCTTTGCATACCAGAGATTCTGTGGTACCAAGCAATACTGGGTTGAGTGTAATAGCAGTAGAGCATCATAGGAGAGAAGAGGAGCGTGATCAGGATATGGCTCACATAAAAACCAAAATAGACCTGCCCATGAAACATTTGCTATAAGGGAATATAGAAAAGGTCAAACCTGTGGGGTTCTATGGTAAGGGAGATAAATCAAACACTGAGGAAGATTCAAACTACTTGAATAACCAAGGGGGTTTCCTGACCGGTGGTCAAGGAAACTAAGGTTGGAACCATTAAGGAGATCGGAAGAACAAAACTGACAGGAGTGGATTGTATGTACCTCCTGGAAGCTGTGATAATGCTTCCACTAGTTCAGGCTAAATATCCATAGAGGACATGATGGAGAAACTATTAAAAGGAGTTGAGGTGACAAATTCTGGGGTGACTATGATAAAGAGTGACACATATTCCATAAGTTAACTAGTAAATTCATACTCAACTGCAATTAAACAAATGGAGCAGCAGATGAGCCAATTATCCGCAGCATTAAACCATAGACAGAATGGGACTCTACCAAGTGATACAGTTTAGAATCCGAGGGATGATGGATCGTGTATGGCTATTACCACTAGGAGCAGTAAGATATTATCTAGTCTAGGATTAGGAGCATTCTCTAATTCTAATATGGTCAAAATAGATTGGGAGATAGTTGATAAATCTTCAGTGCTGCTTGTGGATTTGGGAGGTTTGGAAAAGAAGAGTGCATAAGTGGAACAACCACTTAAGCTGAAGCATGTTAATGATGTGAAGCAAGACATAAGAAAAGAGGTAAAAATTGCTCTAGTTGAAATCCCAAGGCCACCACTCCCATTTACATAATGATTAAAGAACAAAGAAGATGAAGGAAAGTTTGACAAATTCATGGCTCTATTGAAGCAATTGATAGTGAACATGCCTTTAGTTAAAGCACTGGAACAAATGCCCGAATATAGTAAGTTTATGAAAGATCTTGTGATGAATAAAAGAGAGGTAAGCTACGAACCAATGGATTATCTCCATCATTGTATTGCCATTTCTATAAGTTCACTGGTACAGAAGAAGGCAGACCCAGGAGCATTCACCATCCCTTGTACGATTGGGTATTTAGATTTTTCTAAGGCTTTATACGATCTGGGAGCTAGCATCAATCTGATGCCGCTAGCTATTTATAAGAAGTTGTGTTTTCGAGATCCCACACCTACAAACATGACACTTGTAATGGCAGATAGAACGGTGAAAAGGCCGGTTGGGATTCTACATGATGTACCTGTAAAGGTGGTTGATATTATATTTCCTGCTGACTTTGTAATTCTTGATTGCAAAGTGGAATTTGAAGTACCCATAATTTTGGACAGGCCGTTCTTAGAAACTAGGAGAGTGTTAGTTGACTTGGAGATGAATGAGCTAAATTTTATGCTTAATGGGAAAGAGGTTAGTTTTGAAGTAGATAAATCCATGAAACAACAAAAGAAGATGAGCTCTTGTATCATATGTTGTTACCTTTAGCTATATATATTCAGTACATATTTTCTTACTGATGTCCCTTAAGGGGGACCTATATTTCATGTTGCAGGTACAGGGGCTTCAGCTAATACACCTCACTAGTAGGAGCACAGACTATTTAATGACTATTGGTGAGCTCCAGGTTGATTCGGGGTTTTCCAAGTCTGTTCTATATATTTTGGTATTATGCAGTAGTCAAGGGTAGGTCGGGGGTTTGTCCCGACACTAACTAAGTCTATGTATCTTTTAGATGCTTTATAACTAATGTAAAGTTAAACATGGTAGTGTCTTATTTTTTAGGTGTGGTGGCCCCAACAATCAAGTGTTGTACATATAATTTTGTGCTTTCCTACGTAGTTATTCTCATCAATGCATAGTATTATGTTTTTTAGAACCTTTGGTTGTCATAGTTACATGCATGAGAAGTACAAGGTTATGGATTTGTTCTCTCAGGCCTTTACGGCTACGAGTGCCTGTCCGCCCCAATAGGATTAGAGGCATGACAAAGGTGGTATCAAAGCAGGTCGTTCTAGGGAGTCTACAAAGCCGTTTCTACATAGAGTCTTACTTATGGGTGTGTTGTGCACTACATCTATAAACAAGAGGCTATGGGAATTTAGGGGTTTTTTCTTTTTTCCACATATTAGATCGTGCAATAGAGCCCAAGTAATAGGTGAAGTCATATTTAACAACTAAATCAATTTTTTCTCATTATAGTAAAGATCCCGGTTCCAAGGAGTAAGAATATAGGTAAGTGAGTAGACATGGCTGCCGAAGAAGGGACTAGTAATTCACCACCTAGACAAGCTAATCAAAGTGAGGATCAATCTTAGTTTGTATCACAAACTTCTTCTACTCCTCCATCTCCAGAAGAGCTAAGGAGGAGAAGAACCGCATCCTCAGAACTACCTATTATTGTTACTGATCAAGATCTAAGAAATGTGTTACAATAGTTGGCTCACGTAGTTTCTAGACAAGTTCAAGGACAAACTATTCCAACCACAGGTTCTAGTGTTGCAGATTAGGCAGCTAGCCTACGGACACAGGATTTTCTCAAGCTAGATCCTCCCATATCTACAAGATCATTTATTACTGAAGACCCACAAGAATTTATTGATTGAATCTAAAGGGTTGTAGATATCATGCATGTATCGGGTAAAGAGATAGTTGAGCTAGCAGGATATAGATTCAAAGTGGAGGCTATATTTTTGTATGAAGACTGGAAATAATATAGGGCTATCGATGTGCCTTTAGCTACTTGAAAAGAGTTTAGATAGGAATTTTTTGATCATTACCTTCAATTTGAGATTCAAGAGGCCCATGAAGATTACTTCCTGAATCTTCACCAAGGAAATATGAGCATGAGGGTGTACAACCTCTATTTTAACTCTTTGGCTAGGTATGCCCCTAATATAGTACCTACTATGGATGATAGAGTTCATTAATATATGGATAGATTGGATCCATATCTTTTTAAGGATTATACTATTGCTGCTTTGAAAAAATACATGATATAGCAAGGATACAAGCTTTTGCTTAAAAAATAAAGGATCAGAGAAAAAGAAGAACAGAAGAATTGGAAAAAGGGTATTCCAAGATGGCTAAACCTATGAGGCAATTTATGGCATCCCAAGGAGAGATTATCCCTAGGTTTTCTAATAGACCGCCTATGCCATTATCTTATTATTCTACAGCTAGTGCTCCACCAAAGTTTCAAGGGGGTAAAGACAACTAGTTTAGGCAAAGAAGTGAGAGTCATAGTTCACGAACAATAGCGTATTAAGAACAAGGGAGTATGAGCAAATTAAGACACCCTCGGCAGCCATGTAAAAAATGTGTAAAGATTCATTTAGGTGCTTGTTGGTTTGGGAAAATTCTTGATTTTTGTATGGTACGTTAGGGCATATGATGAGAGAATACCCACAAAGGGGCATGGGAGGTATGACACTACCTACTGGATCAGCCATTGCATCATCATCATCAGTGCCTTCTTTAGAAAGGGGTGTACAACCTATAGATCATGGTAGAGGTGCTAAAAGAGTAGCTAGCTCTAGTGGTGTTCAGAATCGTACGTATGCTCTAGCAGATAGAAAAAATTTAAAGGCTTTTCTGGATGTGGTTATAGGTACATTGTCCATATTTTTCACTTAATGTATATGCATTAATTGATCTGGGTTCTACATTATCATATATTACTCCATTGGTTGCTTCAAAGTTCAAAAGAATACCAGAATTGCTAGTTAAGCCATTTGAAGTATCTATGACAGTTAGTGAATCTATTATAGCTAGATGACTGTATCGAAACTGTATAATAACTATTTCTGCTTCAGATATAATGGATGACCTTGTTGAGTTAGAAATGGTATATTTTGATTTTATAATGGGTATGGATTGGTTGGCTTCTTGTTATGTTCCAGTAGATAGCGGAACTAAAAGGGTGTATTTCCATTTTCCAAGAGAGGCATTCCTTGAATGGAGGGGTAACATTGGTGCACCGAGTGGTAAATTTATTTCTTATTTTAAGGCAAAAAGGATGATTTCCAAGGGTTACATATATCATCTAGACAGAGTGAATGATACAAATGTGGACGCACTTACTCTTCAAACTATTCCTGTGGTAAATAAATTTCCTCATGTATTTCCTGAAGATCTTCAAGGTTTGCCTCCAAAATGAGTAATTCCTCTGTATAGAATGGCCCCAATAGAATTACAGCAGTTGAAAGAGCAATTGAAAGACTTGCTAGAAAAAGCATTCATAACGCCTAGTATGTCCCCTTGGGGCATACCAACGTTATTTGTGCGTAACAAAGATAGCTCATTTAGAATGCGTATTGACTACCAATAACTGAATAAGGTTACTATTAATAACAAATATCCCCTTTCGAGAATTGATGACTTATTCGAGCAGTTGAAAGGCACCAATTGCTTTACAATGATTGATTTTAAGGTCAGGTTACCACCATGTAAGGGTCAAAGAGAAGGACATACTCAAAACAGCCTTTCAAGCACGATACGATCATTACGAGTTTCTAGTCATGTCCTCTGGGATAACTAATGCACCCACAACTTTTATGGATTTGATGAATGGGGTGTTTCAGGCATTGTTAGATGTGTTCGTGATAGTTTTTATAGATGATATTTTGATATATTCAAGATCAAAGGAGGACCATGCCAGTGACTTAAGAAAGGTGTTACAGATTCTTCGTGATCGTAAGCTATATGAAAAGTTCTCAAAAAATGAATTTTGGTTAAAATATATGGCATTCCCGGGTCATATTGTATCTGATGAAGGAATAAAGGTTGATACTCAAAAGATAGAAGTTGTGAAGAACTGGCCAACATTTACAATTCCTATAAAGATGCGTAGTTTCCTTCGTTTACCAGGTTATTATAGAAGGTTTGTTGAAGTATTTTCTTCAATTTCTGCACGTTTAACAAAGCTAACTCATAAACCATCCAATTTTCAATAAAATGATGCGTGTGTAAGAAGTTTCTAAGATCTAAAGAATAAATTGACTTTTAAACCTATATTGGTGCTTCCAGAAGGCACAGATGGATATGCAGTGTATTGTGATTCTTCAAGAATTGGCTTAGGGTGTGTATTGATGCAGCATGGTAAATTCATAGCATATGCCTCAAGACATTTGCAGCCATATGAGAAGAATCATCCGACACATGATCAGGAGCAAGCGGCAGTTATATTTTGGCGTCACTTCTTGTATGGGATTTATGTTGACATATTTACCCACCACAAGAGTTTGCAATATATCTTTATTCAGAAGAACCTGAATTTGAGGCAGAAAAGATGTTTTGAGCTATTAAAAAACTATGATATTGATATCTTATATAATCCAGAAAAAGCAAATGTGATATCTGATGCGTTAAGTCATAATGATATGATGGGCACTTATAGGTAGCCTACAGAATGACAGGGGATGACTAAGGATCTACACCAATTAGCCATTTGGGGGTTCTCCTTCTTGGAACTGCAGATGAGGGACTTATTATGCATAGTGCAGCAGAATCTTTATTAGTAGTTGAAGTGAAAGAGAAACAATATACAGATCCCATTCTATGACATATTAAGGAGAATGTTCAATGTGGTATGACAAAGTCATTTGAGCTTACGCAAAAGGGAGTACTTCAATGATAAAATAGATTATGTGTGCCTAATGTAGATGGTCTAAGAAAGAGGATTATGACAAAAGCACATCATTCAAGGTATTTGATCCATGCTGGGTCAACTAAAATGTATTATGATTTTGAAAGGAATGTATTTGTCACGACCCGAACCGAACCCCTGGACGTGACGAATATTCCGAACCATGAAGGCCCGAAACACCCCTATCTATCTGGTAATCATGCCTATAATTTGTATGATAAAAGAAATGCGGAATATTTACAAAACTATGGAAACATGGTCAAGATTCCAATGAAATCAATAATGGGAAATAATGTCCCACAACATCTATTGGCATCTGAAAACCGTCTGCATCTCTACTATATGACTAAAACAAACAACTATCTGAAAACTGGGACATGGCCCCCAGTAGACCCAAAACTTTTAAATGATAAATAAACTGCCAGACATCAGGTCTTCTGAAATATAGAAGGCTCACCACCTATCTCTGCAAAACTATCTGAAGAATCTACTAATTTTCTGGACCCTTAGACTGTGCCTCCGAACCTAAGAGGGAAGAGGGTCAATACAAAGTACGGGTACGCAGAGTAGTCCAAAACAGAGTAAAGATTTTTATATAAACTAAATGAGAGCTGTTATGGAAGACATTATTACAAAATGATTTGAAAAATACATGGGCATAGTATACTGATTTTTCACCAACTATCAAATCTCGGTTACCGCCGAGATTAGAGTATAAGTGAGGGAAAGACACATAAGATTACATAAAAGGGTGTCTCAACCCAATCTAGTATGGTAGTGTACAAGATCACCAAGCAGGGCTCCTAAGCATAGTCAAAATTTGGGATGACATAATGTCAGGTACGCCAGATCACACAACAGCGTACCAACTTTCTGAGTCAGCAAACACGGTTTCCAGCGTACAGTCATTTGACTTGTTCTTTCTTCGAGTAACCACCTATCTCACAAAATCAATGCATGAAGCTTATTTTAATCAATCACATGTCATACTCTGCAAGGTATCGTCATAACCGACTTGCAACTCATCAATATCACATCAACTTTCCATCTTCTCATATCATTTACCGCATGCACATATGTATGACTTTCACACTATTAAAACACTTACACCATGGTTCTCAACATACAATTATTCAAGAAGTTTAATCATTTATGAGTAATGTCATATCAATTGCAAAACTTATGCTCTCAATGGTTTAACACTAGTATAATATAGGGTATAAACATTATCAAGGGGAATTTAGAAAATTCACAACTCATGTACATCACACCCTTTTGAAATTTCAGATCACATGTTCATAATTCAATCATTTAAATACATTCAAACTAACAAACCCATGATATCTCTCAATAACTCTTTCAAAATCATATATCAAAACATGTTATTTGTATCAATTGAAAACCCCCATTTGTAAAAAAATATATATACTTGTATAAATTTAAAGCCTTACGTAAATTCCTTATTGAAAACATGCCCATGAAATTTAGGACAACCCCACGTACGTTTGTTTATGAAATTTGCGGGTGCTTCTTCAAGCCTATGATCTGGGGATTTCGAATCTTCAATTGATTCTGAAAACCCACAGTTGAATCTTGGGTTTCTTGAAGTTCTTGTTTGAAACCCTAGAGAGCATTTTTGATGATTTTAATTAAAATAGGGTTAAGTTACTCAAAACATACACTATATCCTTTGTTTGGATGGTTTTAAAGGCTAGGAAAAAGTTAAATTTACCCTTAATGACTCCTAAACTGAATTGGAAATTTAAACTTAAAAACTCGATATCGGGTACCCTTGCGACGCACCACAATCGCGGTGGTCCACTGGAATTCGACGAGTGGAAAATTGTGTGCCTTCGTGATGCTCCACCATCCCGGAGCCCCACTGGAATTTGACGATTATAAATTTGACCCTCTCCACGATGTGCTAGACCCCAAAATGATGATGTTTTTGACTGGAACTTTAAATTATTCATAACCTCTTCACCGAGGGTCTGTTTTGGACAAATCTTATATCGATGGAAAGATAATTCAGCCATTTACGTAATGAAAGGTTGAAATCTAGGAAAATCCATATGAAAAATAATTTATATTATTACAAAAACTAATGCTTAGACTTTTCATGGACGGAACTTCGCTAAGAAGACGTCGAGGTGTTACAATATCCCCCCTTAGGATCATTCATACCTAAATGATGATGCGGAACATAGACAAGCACAATTCCAAGCATACTAAAGCATAGATAGATTTAGGTATGGGTTGTACCTTCAACTATGCCATCTAGTGGGTGAAAAAGGTGTGTGTATCTTGTTCTCATGTCGTCTTCTGATTCCCAAATGGCTTCCTTAACCTTCTGATTTCTCTACAACACCTTCATTGAGACTATTTCTTTACTTCTCAACTTCCAGACCTAACTATCTAGGATTGTAATAGGTTCATCTTCATATGATCAAGAGGTTTTCACCTTGATCTCTTCTACAGGCAACACCAAAGAATGGTCTCCAATGCACTTCTTCAATATGGATATGTGAAATCCCTGATGGACAAATCCCAAACTAGAAAGTAATTCTAACTCGTATACAAAACCACCTATTGTCCTCAAAATCTGATATGGTCCTATATATCGAGGACTCAATTTACCTTTCTTTCTGAATTGCATAACTTCTTTCATAGGAGAAACCTTCATAAATACCCAGTCTCCAACCTCAAACTCTAACTCTCTTCTTCTAACATCAGCAAAGGATTTCTGATGACTCTGAGCTGTCTTAAGTTGTTCTCTAATAAGCGTCATATCTTTCATTGCCTAATGAGCAAGATCAGGCCCAAACATCTATATCTCACCCAATTCATACCACCCAATTGGTGACATACATCTTCTTCCATATAATGCCTCAAATGGAGCCATCTTAATACTGGAGTTGAAATTGTTATTATACGCGAACTCTATCAATGGAAAGTAATCCACCAAACTACCTTTAAAATCAATCACACAAGCCCTCAACATATCCTTAAGGATCTGGATGGTGCGCTCCGCTTTCCAATCCATTTAGGGGTGAAAAGTAGTACTTAGGTTCACTTGGGTACCTAAACCTCTCTGAAAAGATCTCTAAAACTAAGAAGAAAATTGTGTACCTCGGTCAGATATAATGGACATAGGTGCCCCATGCAAATGAACTATTTCTGCGATGAACAGCTTAGCATAATCCTCTCCTGAATAGTTATTCCTAATAGGCAAAAAGTTTGCTAACTTGGTCAGCCTATCTATAATTACCCATATCGACTCATACTAGTTTCGGGACTTCAGAAGTCCTGTAATGAAGTCCATATTTATCATCTCCCACTTCCATAAAGGCAGAGTAACCTCTTGGGAACTACCTCCTGTCTTCAAATGTTCTAACTTCACTTGCTGACAGTTCAAACACTTGGAACCAAAATCAATTACATCACATTTCATGTTATTCCACCAATACAAAGTTTTTAGATTATGGTACATCTCAGTAGATCCTGGGTGAATAATATACCTCAAAGTGTGTGCTTCATCAAGGATTCATTCCCGCAGTCCATCAATATTTAGGACACACATCCTACCCCTATATCATAGAATGCCATCACCACCAATTTTAATCGACATTACCTTTTGTTGACCGACATCTTTCTTGATTTGCATCAAGATGGGATCTTCAACCTGCTTATCTTTAAATTCAGCACAAAGGGATAACTTAGCTATCTCATGAACAATCACCCCTCCATCTTCAGAATCGAAGAGTCGCACTCCCAGATTTGAAAGACGGTGAATATCTTTTACCATTTCACTCTTCCCTTCTTCAACATGAGAAAAGCTTCCTATAGACAACCTGCTGAGAGCATCAGCTACAACGTTTACCTTGGCAGGATGGTAATGGAGGCTCATATCATTGTCTTTCAAAATCTCCATCTAACACCTCTGCCTGATGTTCATTTCTTTCTGCGAGAAAACATACTGCAAACTTTTGTGGTCAGTATAAATATCAATATGCACTCCATATAAATAATGCCTCCAGATCCTAAGTGCAAACACCACGGCTGCTAACTCCAAGTCATGAGTGGGGTAATTTCGCTCATGCACCTTTAACTACCTAGATACATAAGCTACTACCTTACCGTGTTGCATCAATACACAACCAAGTCCCATACGGAATGTATCGCAGTATACCATAAAACCATTTATACCCTTGGGAAGAGTCAAAATAGGTGCAGTAGTCAGCTTGTCTTTCAACTTCTCAAAAATATTTTCACACAAGTCAGACTAGACAAACTTCACCTTTTTCTGAGTTAATTTAGTAAGATGAGCAGCTATGGAAGAAGAACTCTATACAAACCTACTGTAATAACCAGCCAAACCCAAGAAGCTCTGAATATTGGTTGGAGTTGTGGGTCTGGGCCATTTTCTCACTCCCTCAATCTTTTGGGGATCCACTCTAATCCCTTCACTAGATACAATATGCCCTAAGAAAGCAATAACATTCAGCTAGAATTCACATTTAGAGAAATTAGCATATAACTAATGATCCTTAAGGGTCTGAAGGATAATTCAGAGGTGGTTGGCATGGTCTTCCTTACTTTTGGAAAAAATCATTATATCATCAACGAACACTATGATGAACACATCTAGAAACTGACAGAAAACCCTATTCATTAGGTCCATGAAAGCTGCGGGGGAATTAGTCAATCCGAAGGGCATGACTAAGAATTCAGAATGACCATATCTGGTTTGGAAAATTATTTTCAAAATATCTGACTTTCTAACCTTCAACTGATGATAGCCAGAAAAAAGGTCTATTTTAGAAACACTTAGCACCCTGAAGCTGGTCAAAAAGATCATCCATTCCAGGAAGAGGATATTTGTTTTTAATAGTGACCTTATTCAACTGGTGGTAGTCTATGCACATACAAGGGGACCCATCCTTCTTTCGCACAAAAAGTACGGGTGTAGCCCATGGGGAAATAGAAACACTAGGACGAATAAGGCCTTTGTCTAGGAGGTCTACGAGTTGTTATTTTAACTCTTTTAGTTTTGAGGTAGCCATTATATATGGCGGAATAGAAATAGGACGAGTGTCTAGCAATACATCAATGCCAAAATCTATCTCTCTATCACGTGGTATCCCAGGGAGATCTTCGGGAAAGAATTCTGGAAATTCATTCACTATAGGGACTGACTGAAGAGAAAGACTTTAAACCCTAAAATCTTTTACTTAGATTAGATGGTACATACAACCTCTAGAGATGAGCTTTCAAGCTCTAAGATAAGAGATAAAGTGACCTCTAGGTGCCATAAAATTTCTTGCCCACTCAATTGGTGACTCATTTGGGAAAGAAATAGTAATATTTTGGGTTCTGCAATCAAGTGTAGCATAACACAAATGGAGCCATTTCATCCCAAGGATAGCATCAAAGTCTACCATATCAAGTTTTATAAGGTCTGCCATAGTATCCCGGCTAAGAATAGACACAACACAATTTCTATACACACTTCTAACAATAAAAGAATCACCTATAGTAATGGAAACAGTGAAGGATTCTACAATAATTTCTGGGTCAAACCCAAAAACAACAGCCACATAAGGGGTCACATAAGATAAGGTAGACCTAGGACCAAGCAATACATAAACATTAAGGGAAAAGATTCATAACATACTGATGGTAACATCTGGTAAAGCTTTCGCCTCCTGGCAGTTAGTCAAAATATATAACCAGTTATGACCACTCCCGGCAGCTGAAGGAACACCCTAAGGAGGAGGAGCCATGGAGGCATCTTGGGACTTAGCCCCCCCTCCCTGTAGTTTTTCCAACAGAAAGGGAATCTCTTTGAAGGTGACCCGCCTTGCAACAAGAATAATAATTTCTCCCCTCAAAATAACACTTCCCTAGGTGATTTTTTTAAAAAGTCTCACACCGGGGATAAGTACGATGCTGTTGGGCCATACTGCCTTGCGACTGAGTAACTGGAGATCTGGATCCATGGTGAGTCTAAAAACTCTGAGATTATCTGTCTGTCGGTGGTCTGGGTGCTGCGGCGCTGGCAACAGACTGTGCATTACTCCAATTCTTCTTCTTCATCTATTTATTTCCCTACTTACTGCTTTGACACTGACTGTAACCCTGCTCGGCAGATCTGGCTCTTTTTGCCTGTCTTTCCTTTTCCCTAGATTTAGAAATCTTTTTTTTCCTCTACTTATTGCATGTGAACTGTTATCCTAGCAAAGTCTAACTCCTTGTTTAGCATAGCTCCCTATCACCCAAGCACTAGATCATCTGAAAGGCCAGAAGCAAACTTCCTTATTCAGGCCCTCATACTACTCGTCATCTCAAGAGCATAATGGGCCAGCTGATTAAACTTTATACTCCTGAACACTCATCTTACCCTTCTTAAGGTTCATGAATTCCTCTATTTTAGGTTTCATTATCTCCAAAAGAAAGAATCGGTCAAGAAAAGCTTCCATAAATTAGTCCCATACTGTGCGCTCAACACTGTCACCCTTCGCCTCTTTCTACTCATCATACCATTGGTTCGCTACATTCTTTAGATAACAAGCCGCTAGCTCAACACCTTCCACCTGATCCATATGCATCACTCTGAAAATATTCTCTATTTTTTCTATGAACTGTTGCGGATTCTCTTCTACTTTATAGCCAAAAAACTTAGGCAGGTTCATTCTCATGAAGTCACCCACCCTTGTAGCTTCATATGTAATAGGTGCACACTCAACATCTTCTGATTTCCAGGCCTGATTAGCCACCAACTACATCAGCATGTGAATAGATTGTTTGAATTTTGCATTTGAAATATCTCTCGGAGTAGTTAGGGGATGGTTAACATTGGTTCGTAGAGCCCTAGGTAAACCGATAGGGATTGGAGGGTCTCCCGGAGTAGGGACAGGGTCTTGAGTGGGAGCTCTATTATGTGTCCTCATCCCATGACTGGGACAGACTTCATCATTCTGAGTACTCTGATTAGTACTGTGACGAGGAGGCATAACTGTTATTTCTGTAAGGCAAAAGATCACTGATTAGGAACAGACTAGACTGTGAAGCACGAACTAAATCAAAAAGAAAGGAAACATTTCCTAAATGCCTAGTAGCCTTCTGCTTATAAGAGTGGCGTGCTACGCACTCATAAATAATACTCTACCAGACGCGATTTACCAGACACCCTGGGACCATGAATCATGCTCTAATACCAGGTTTGTCATGACCCAAACGGGGGGGGGGGGGGCCATGAAGGCTCGAAACACCCCGATCTATCTGGTAATCATGCATATAATTAATATGACAAAAGAAATACGGAAGATTCGTAATACTACGGAAACATGGTCCTGAGTGCAATGAAATCAATAATGGGAAATAATGTCCTACAACATCTATCAGCATCTGAAAATCGTCTGCGAAATCTCTACTACATGACTAAAATAAACAACTATCTGAAAACTTAGACAAGGACTACAGTAGACCCAAAAATATTACATGATAAATAAACTGGCAGACATTAAGCCTTCGGAAATATAGAAGGTTCACCACTTGTCTCTGCAAAACAATCTAGAGAATCTACTGATTTTCTAGACCCCTAGACTATGCCTCTAAACATGGAAGGGAAGGGGGGTTAATACAATGTACTGGTACGTAGAGTAATCCAAAACAAAGTGGATATTTTTATATAAACTAAATGAGAGCTGTTATACAACACATTATTGCAAAATGATTTTGAAAAAACATGGGCATAGTAAATTGATTTTTCAACAACAATGCAACACATTTGAGCTAGGTAGTAAGCCCTATAATTTCACATTGTGACCAACTGTCAAATCTCGATTGCCGTAGAGATTAGAGTATAAGTGAGGGAATGAGACATAAGATCACCCAGCAGGTTGTCTTGACCCAATCAAGTATGGTAGTGCAAAAGATAAAAAATAAGGGCTCCTAACCATAGTCCCAATTTGGGATGACATAATGTCAGGTACGCAAGATCACACAGAAAGGGACCAAGTTCTCAGGTCGGCAAACACGATTTTTAGTGTAGCTTCATTTGACTCGTGCTTTATTTGGGTAACCACCTATCACGTAAAATCAATGCGTGAAACTTATTTTAATCAATCACATATCATACTCTATAAGGTATCGTCATACCCGACTTGGAAGTCATCAACATCACATCAACTTTCCAACTTCTCATACCATTTACCACATGCACATATGTATGACTTTCACATTATTAAAACACATACACCATGGTTCTCAACATTCAATTATTCAAGAATTTTAATCATTTATGAGTAATGTCATATCAGTTGCAAAACTCATGCTCTCAATGGGTTAACACTAGTATAATATGGGGTATAAGCATTATCATGGGGAATTTAGAAAATTCACAACTCATGTACATCGCATTCGTTTGAAATTTTAGGTCACGTGTTCACAATTTAACCATTTAAATACATTCAAACAAACAACCCCATGATATCTCAATAATTCTTTCAAAATCATAGATCAAAACATATAATTTTATCAATTGAAAATGCCCATTTATAAAAACATATGTATGCTTGAATAAATTTAAAGTATTGTGTAAATTCCTTTTTGAAAACACTCCCATGAAATTTGGGACAACACCACGTACCTCTATTTATGAAATTAGCGGGTGCTTCTTGAAGCCTATGATCTGGGGATTTTTAATCTTTAATCGATTTTGAAAACCCACGGTTGAATCTTAGGTTTCTAAAAGTTCTTGTTTGAAACCCTAGAGAGGATTATTGATGATTTTAATAAAAACAGGGTTAAATTCCTCAAAACATACCCTAAATCCTTTGTTTGAATGGATTTAAAGATTAGAGAAAAGTCAAATTTACCCTTAATGACTCCTAAACGGAACTAGAAATTCAAACTTAAAAACTTGATTTCAAGTACCACCGCGACGTGCCATAATTGTGGTGGTCCACTGGAATATGATGAGTGGGAAATTGGGTGCCTCCCTGATGCGCTACCATCGTGGAGCCCCACTAGAATTTGACGATTGTCAATTTGACCCTTTTTGCGATGCGCTAGACCACAAAATGACAATGTTTATCACTAGAACTTTAAATTATTCATAACTTTTTTACTGAGGGTCCGTTTTGAACAAATCTTAATCATTGGAAAGATAATTCAGTCATTTACGTAATGAAAGGTTGAAATCTAAGAAATTCCACATGAAAAATAATTTAGATCATTCTAGAAGCTAATGCTTAGACTTTCCATAGATAGAACTTAGCAAAGAAGATGTCGGGTGCTACAGTATTATTGGAGTGACATGAAGAAAAACATTGTAGAATTTGTAGACGAATGTCCAAATAGTTAAAGAGTTAAAGTAGAGCACCAAAAGCCTAGGGGTTTATATGAAATGTATAGATCTTCCAATTTGGAAGTAGGACATGATCAACATGGATTTCATATGGGTTTTCCTCGTACATCTCAAAAGTTTGATTCCATATGGGTGATAGTTGATAGGCTTACCAAATTAGCATACTTTCTACCAGTTAGGACCACTTATATAGTTGAAGAGTATGCCAAATTGTATATCAAAGAGATAGTTTGATTACATGGAGTACCAATCTCTATTATATCAGATAGTGGATCTCAATTTACTATAAATAGTTGGAAGACTTTACAGAGAAATTTGGGAACACAAGTTAATTTAAGTACAACTTCCCATCCTCAAACGGATGGACAAGCGGAACGTACCATTCAAACACTTGAAGAAATGCTACAAACTTTTGTATCAAACTTTAAAGGTAGTTGGGGTGATCATTTATATCTCATCGAGTTCTCCTACAACAATAACTTTCATTTAAGTATCAAAATGGCACCATATGAAGCTTTGTAGGGTAGAAAGTGTAGATCACCAATTGGATGGTTTGAAGAGGGTGAAACTTCCTTATTCGGGGTAGATCTTGTTCATCAAGCTATGGAAAAGGTTAAAGTGATAAAAAAATGGCTAGAGATATCCCAAAGTTGATACAAGTCATATGCAGATGTTAGAAGAAAGGGGCTAGAGTTTTGTATAGGTAATTGGGTGTTCTTGAAGGTGTCACCAATAAAGGGGGCTATGAGATTTAGTAAGAAAGGAAAACTAAGTCCATGTTATATAGGCCCATATAATATTACTCAAAGGTTTGGCCAAGTTTCTTATGAATTAGAGCTACCCCAAGAGCTCTCAAAAGTTCATCTAGTATTTCACATCTCAATTCTTCAAAAGTGCATGGGAGATCCATCTCATATTATTCCTACTGCAGATGTACAAGTTACGAAAGATATCACCTATGAAGAAATACCTATTTCTATACTAGATCGACAAGTTAAGAAGTTAAGGATTAAATATATAGCTTCTGTAAAAGTGCTTTGGAGAAACCAACAAGTAGAAGAGATAACACAGAAAGTTGAAGAAGCAATGAAATCTAAGTACCCCCATTTGTTCAAAAATAAAGAGAAAGACCAAGATGATGAATTGGAGAAAAACAAGTAAGTATAATACATAAGTACAATGTAATAATAGGGATGTTAAACTTAGGCTTAAACTTGCTTTGGTTGGATAGTTATGCTAACATTTGAGGATGAATGTTCCTAAGGGAAGGAGGATGTAACACTTCGTATTTTGCATGCACTTGTTCTATTTATACTGAACTTGGTATAGCCTGGTGACATAGGTAATGAACGAGATTTATTATGCAAGTATTTATAGTGTAGATGGAGTTCTAGATGCCGCCCATACATTTTAATGTGATGCAATCAAGTTTCCATCGATACAATTATTTAACTTTGAATGGTATGCTGGTATTTGAATTTAAAGTTTAGAGTGAGAAAGTGTGTACAAGTTGAAGGTTAGATTAAAGGGATTAGAAGCTAGAAATGGAATAAAATACTGAGCTTCTTGCTCGACTTAATTAAGCTAGTATGTGAGTCACCTACTAAGCTATTTGAACCAAATTAATGGACACATGGCTATGGACCAGATTAGGGCTCATACTAATGTACTCATTTGGGCCCAAATTGAATAAAAGAGGAAAAAAATTGATAATTGGCTCAACACACAAATCTTCTAAGGCTCAAATATAATTAATCCCAACTAAGAAATTAAGCAAGAAGATGCATCACCTACTTGGACCAAATTGATCAAATTTGGGGTCAAAAATCAGCTAAGTGGAAGGCCAAAATTTGGGTCTTTATAAGGCAAGATATTGATCATTTCCCCTTATTCTTAAGTCACAAAAAGTTTATGCTTTACAAAATCTCTGTACTTTCTTTAATGAAACTAGGCGCAGCCCTATATGTTCTTTTAGGATTCTTGGAGAAACCCCAACCTTTGTAGACCAAAGTAAGTGCAATCAGTTAGGGTTTAGCTTAATTATCTCATGGAAGATTAGTAAAACATGCTATAAGTGCTTAATTATTAAGTCATGGCAGAATATAGAGCAAGCTACTTGCTCAGTTTTTTCTTTATTATTTAGAGATATCTTTTCTTCTTTAGTTTAAAGTGTGAAGGAAAGTTAAAGTTGAAGTTCTTGAGGATTTCAAATTAAAAGAATAAGTTGCAAAATTGAGGTAACGTGACTGCTCCATTTTTTTTCTCCGTATATATTTATTTAAGAGAAGGTTATGGATGTGTTGTTATTGAGAACTCAAGAGATGATAAGTTCAATAATTGATTGTACAATAAAAGGGATTCGGGGCTATTCTGTGGACTTTTTTGACTGTATTTGTTATAGACTGCCAAGTTGATATTGGAGAAAGGTGTGGCTAGTTGAAATTGAAATATAGAAGAAAGGTATGGAGGCACACCACCAAATTATTTATTGTTCTTGGTTACTGGCCAATCTATTTTGCGTATTGTTTGGAGCATGTCATGAAGCAAAGGTGGTTTTGGTGAATCTTATAAGAACATGTATGGTATGTTGGTGTAGTTGGAGGAGAAAAGGTTTAAATAACACCCTTGATTGTTAGATCAAGGGCTTACTGCTTGATTACTGTTTTGGTGAAATTAAGTAGCCCAAATGTGTTGGTTGGTTGCTAATATTAGTATACCATGTATTCTATTGTAAATAAGTCATCTAAAAGGAGGGAAGTGAAGTTTAGTGAGTTTTGGAGTTATATAACTAAGTATGTAAGGCATACTCTATTTTCCACTCTTTGGCATAAAATTGGACGTTTGTTCCATCAAGTAACCTTCCAAGGTTATCATATAACAAGTGATACGTAATAGCAGTGTATTATATCCTATATAGCAAATGAACTCGTTCCAACTCTCTAATATGTTAAAACACCTCAATCATGCTTATTATTAAACTTGCACGTCTATTTTCACTAGAAAATTTTAGGAGTTCTCCGTTTACTAAAATAGGACCCATATGTTAGTTTTGGCTCCTAAACACTTCATTTGTTTGCCAACAGATCCCTACCTCATTGTTGTTGCATTAAGTGCCCATTAGATGCCTTTTATTAATAGATTATTGTTTCAAGCTGCCATAATGTTATGACCTCCAAAGTAACAATATCAAAGGAAAAATAAACTACATAACGTAAGTCGGTAAAACGAGTGGCAGCTTAAGGGCATAAGCCTTGCATGGGCCTATCATAATACCTTTAGATATGGGTGGAAGCTCAGGGGCATAAGCCTAGCATGGGCTAATCCCAATGCTCATATGTGGGTGACAGCTCAAGGGCGTAAGCCTAGTATGGGCTGATCCCAATTTATCTTTTTACCGCTGATCAGCTGGTCATTTGCATTATATGGCTTACAATGATTATGAAGTAAGAAAGGTAAAAATAAAGAAGAAAATGTAATTTACATAGTCCCACAAGTATATAAAGGTGGTCTGCTATTACTACTTACATACTTGTATTTGATTTCTATTAAGCTCTTGTATCATGTGTTGTTATCCTCAGCCTTATATTTTCAGTACATATTTCGTACTGATGTCCCTCACAAGGGACCTGTATTTCATGCTTCAGGCACTGGGGCTTCAGTTAATACACCTCCCTAGTATGAGCACAGGCTATTCAATTACTATTCGTGAGCAATAGGTTGATTCGGGGCTTTCTAAGTTTGTTCGATATATTTTGGTATTATGCAGTAGTCAAGCGTAGGTCAGGGGTTTGTCCCGACCCTTACTAAGTCTATGTATCTTTTAGAGACTTTGTAGATTAATGTAAGATTAGATATGGTAGTGCCTTATTTTTTAGGTATAGTGGCCCCAACGGCAAAGTGTTGTATATATAATTTTATGCTTTCCTAAGTATTTATGCTCAACGATGAATAATATCATACTTGTCAGAACCTTTGGTTGTCATAGTTACATGCATGAGAAGTACAAGATTAAGGATATGTTCTCTTAGGCCTTTACAACTATGGGTACCTGTCCGCCCCAATAGGATTTGAGGCGTGACATCAAGCTCGTAAGCTACCTTTCTGAAATGGCTATGAATTCAGTAAGCACCAACATATCGGGAACTGAGCTTCCCCTTCTTCAAAATCTCTTCACTCCCTTCATAGGAGATATTTTCAAATACACATCATTACCAATTTCAAACTCAAGATCTTTTCTTCACACATCTTTATACTATTTCTATTAGCTCTGAGCTGTCTTAACCCTTTCCCTGATCAACTATACTTTTTCTAAGCTATCAAATACCAAGTCTGACCCTATTACTATGTCCTCACCTACTTCAAACCAACCAATGGGAGATCAACTTATCCTCCTATAAAGCACCTTAAACGGATGTATCTGAATGCTGGAATGATAGCTATTGTTATACGTGAACTAAATCAAAGGCAAGTGGTCATCCCAACTACCTTTAAAGTCAATGGCACATACTCTTAACATATCTTCTAAAGTCTGAATTGTCCTTTATTATTGACCATCTATCTGAGGATGAAAGGCTGTACAGAGGTGAAATTGGGTACCAAGATCATTTTCGAAGGCTTTCCTGAAATTAGAGGTGAACTGCGTACCTCTATCTGAAACAATGGACACCAAAACTTCGTGCAATCTGACCAACTCTCCAACATATAGCTTCGTATAAACCTCAGCTGAATAATAGGTATGAAATGGTAAGAAGTGAGCTGATTTGGTCATCCTGTCTACAATGACCCAAATATAATTATGCTAGAGATGAATATGGGGCAAACCCGTCACAAAATCCATGTTCACTTTCTCCCACTTTCACATGGGAATACTAATATCCTGCATAGATCCACTAGGCTTCTGATGCTCAATCTTTACCTACTCACATGTAGAGCACTAAGCCAGATACTCTACAATGTCTTTCTTCAAACTACTTCACCAATAGACCTTCCACAAATGTCGGTACATCTTGGTGCCATACCATGTGCTTCTGTAAGAATACACTATCTCATTCCACACATAGACTTCTCTGGAAACACAACACACAATCACCCACTACGAGAAAACCTTTACTTCCTGATCACTGATTAACTCTTTTAGATTAACTAAACAAGGATCTTTATTTTGCTTTTCTTTTACCCAAGGAAGCAAAGAGGATTTTGAACGATTTTGCACCATTACGCTACCCTCTGCTGAATCAATAAGCAGACACCTAGTCGAGCAAGTTGATGAACTTCATAAACTAAATTTTTTATACCATCCTCCACGTGGGCAACACTACCCATACACATCCTACTTAGAGCATTATCCAAAACATTTGCCAGATGATGCAAAACACTTATGTAATAGTCTTTCAACAACTATAATAACCTTCTCTAATTCAGATTTAGCTCTTTCTGAGAAAATACATACTAAAGGATTTTATGGACTATGAACACATTAAAATGGAAACTATACAAATAGTACCTCCAAATCTTTAAGTCAAACACTACAACTACTAACTCAAGATCATAAGTAGGCTAATTCTTTTTATGGGGCTTAAGCTGTCTAGAGGCATAGGCTATGACCTTATCCGTCGGCATCATAGCACACCCCAAACTAACTCGGGAAGCATCACAATATACCTCAAACCCATCTGAACAATTTAGTAAAGTCAAAACCAGGGCTGTAGTGAGTCGAGTCTTTAACTCCTAAAAATTCTTCTCACAAGAATTTGACCACTAGAATTTGACTTTCTTCTAAGTCAATCTAGACATGGGGGATGTAATGGATGAAAATCCTTTAATAATCAATCGGTAATAGCTAGCCACACCCAAGAAACTCCTAATATTTGATGAAGAGATAGGCCTGGATCAGTTTCTTACTGCTCCAGTTTTTTGAGGATCAACTCTAATGCCATCAACAGAAACTATATGGCCAAGGAAAGCTATTAACCTTAGCCAAAATTTTCACTTACTGAATTTGGTGAACAATTGATGGGATCTTAGAGTTTGTAATACTTTTCTGAGATGGTCTGCATGATCACATCACTACGGGAGTAGACAAGAATATCATAGATGAAGACTATGAAGAACATGTGCAAGTACTGCTTGAACAGGCAATTCATTAAGTCCATGAAGATCGCTGGAGCATTGGTAAGAACAAATTCCATGACTAGGAATTTAAAGTGACCATATTGAGTTCTAACAGCTATTTTTCAGAATGTCACGTTCTCTAACTCTAAGCTGATGATAGCCTGATCTAAGGTCTATCTTAGAAAAGTAACTAGCACCCTAATATTGGTTAAACAAGTAATCGATTCTGGAAAGTGGATACTTATTCTTGACTGTGACTTTCTTCAACTGACTGTAGTCATTACACATACAAAGAGAACTGTCTTTCTTACACACGAATAGAACTGGTGCACCCCAAGAGGATACGCTGGGTCTGATGAATCCCTTATCTAAGAGATCCTTTAATTGTTCTTTTAATTCTTTGTGTTCTGCATGAGATATTCTGTATGGCAGGATAAAAATAGGTCTAGTATAAAGAAGAAGGTCTATTCTGAAGTTAATTTCCCATTCAGGAGGAATCCTGAGAAGATCTTCAGGAAACACATGAGGAAATTAACATGCTACTGGAATTGAGTAAAGATTGGGAGTATCAAAAATATAATTCTTAAATCAAACAAGATGATAAACACATCCCTTAGATATCATTTTTCTATCCTTTAGGTAAGAAACAAGCTGACCCCTAAGTGCTAAAGTACTACCACTCTATTCAAGGACAGGTTCATTTAGAAATGAAAAATGGATAATTCAATTTCTAAGTCAACTGAAGCATTGCATAAATGAAACTAATCTATGATGTGAATGACATAAAAATAAGTCATCTCTAATTCTACTAAGTTTATTAAAGTGACTATCTGAGATACCATAACTGGATAGTTCTTTATACCCATCGGGCTATGATAAATTTACCCACTGTGGTTGAGACTGAGAAGGGCTCTACTAGGAATTTAAGACTGACTTCAAAGTCAACAGCTATATGAGGAGTTACAAAGGATAAAAAAGCTGCCGTATCTAGCAAAGCATAAATATACGAATGATAAACTTGTAACATACCGGTGACCACATCAAGAGAGCTTTCCTAATCCTGTCATGACTGGAGTGCATAGAGTCTTTTTGGGCGCTGCCTAGTGGTTGCACTGAAAGTAGAACCCTGCTGATTTGGGCGATTGAATTGAGATTAAGGACTATTATACTGACCCTTAGAACCTGACTGAGGACAATCTTTGATTCTATGGCCTGGCTTACCTCTCTCAAAATACACATTGCTTCCAGCTCTACAGATACCCTAATGGTTTCTTCCATACTTCTGACAAAGGGGATTTGTTCGAGCACTGTTAATACTATCCTGAGGTTTAGGGCCTGGTGCCTTATCTTTATTGCCATCTCTAAATTTTGGCACTAGAGCACTAGCTGAGGACGGGGCTGGAACTACAGACTTTGGGAGAAACTAGGAACGATTTCAATCCTCTAACATAGGCTGAGCAAAGTTGAAGCTACTTATTCCAGCCGTCTTGTTCTACCTTTCCTTCTCTTTTTTTTCCTCCTCTATCTACTGAGCATGAACCATAAGACTGGATATATCTATCTCCTTAATCAGTATGGTAATCCTATACTCCTAGACCACATTGTTAGACACACTGACATAAACTTACACATCTTAGATCTACTATCTACTACAACATAACGGGCGTATCTGGCTAACTGAGTAAACTTGAGAGAATACTTCTTCACTGTCATGTTTCCCTGTTTTATATTAATAAACTCCAAAACCTTCGATTTCCTTCACTCTAATGGAAAGAACATATCTAGAAAAGCAGTTGAAAATACCACCCATTCTATGGGCCCTGCATCAGTGGCCCTCTCTGCCTTCCACTACTTGAACAATGATTGAGCCATATCCTACAACTGATATGTAGCTAACTCAATACTCTTACTAGCAGTCACCCTATAATAACTGTGACTTTCTTGACCATATCAAGGAATTTGTGTGGGTCGTCATCTAACTTAGACCCTATAAATGATGGGGGATTCATTCAAGTGAAGTCTCAAATTCTAGCTGTAGAAATATTGGACACTGAGTTAGCCTGAATGATAGCTAGACGTTTATTCTGGGCTTCCATAGAATGGGCTAAAATGGTGAAAGCTGCTCTGAATTCTTCATGGGAAATATGCTCATCTAGGGGATCTAGCTGGATGGGCGAAGGTGCTGGTAAATTTCCCATTCTTCTTACGTTAGTCCTTTTTAAAGGCATATTTTGTAAATAGAAGGGAAACTTGAATTAGACAGAGAGTTTAACTTGATCTCATGCTCACTCACACGGTATGAATATTTAAAGAAGGGAAACTTTTCCTAAAACACCTCGTAGCCTCTTATTCATAAGTATGGTACGCTACACAGCTATGCCTAAGACTCTACTAGACACTTCTTTTAGACTCCTTAGGACTTTATTTAACCTTCGGCTCTAATACCAAGTTTGTAACACATCAAGTTTTCACCTCAGAAGCAACACAATGATTACGACCGCGAAGGACTACAAGCTAACCCATGACTGGCACCTACTGTAAGCACTTAATAATAATACTGAAATAAGGCAAAAGTTACGCAGAAATGCCATAAGGATAAAAATATGAATACTGATAATAGTAACAATATTTGAAAATGACATCTGCAACACTACATACTTTCTTAATAGTCTAGTTTGAAAAACCTCTAACTTAACTTTCTGAAAGTTGAGTTAATGGGACAAGCCCCCAACTAACTCCGACTACTAAAAATATACTCAAATACTAGAACAACAACTTTGTCCTTGAACTATAAGGACACACCACTAAGTCTGCTGCTAATAAGCTAAGCTGCTAAGTACGATCAGGAGCCCGTGCGTCTGAACCTATGATATAAGTCATCCTAGCATAAAATAAAGGTGTGAGTTAGTACTTTGAATCTACTAGTATTCTAAGTAAGGTAAGGATGAATGCATAGGTTCATATACATGAACAATAACTGGTTCAGTAACATGAATATAACTAAAAGAGAGTACACGTATATATGAAACTGTTGAAAATACTGATTTTTCAATACTTTGTACATAACTATGTATACTATAATTGAGATTATATTAACACTGGGTACTGAGTTTTGACAACTAAATGGCTGATAACTGAGTTTATTGATAATCTATTACTGCTAGCTGAGTGACTATTTATTACAGTACTGATTCTATAGAACTA
>NW_025893207.1:0-5598 GCF_002878395.1 Capsicum annuum
GGGGATGTGATAGAGGGACAAACCGCAGGTAGATCAACATCTGTTGGAATTCTTTTGCAGTAATTGCCAGCGTACTCCTGAACTTGAATTCCCTGCAAATAAATAGAACACGGTCAGCATGCGAGCTCAGTTTCACTTTCCATAAATTAGGTATGGCAATTCTCCTACGAGAGAAGCACAGGAAGATCCGAAAAATAGGGAGCATACCTGACTACATCTTACACGCATTACTGCCTCAAACCTTTCGGGCCTAGTGATATTCCATCGAAGATCATTGTATAGCTTGGCAGTATCAGCAAGAGCAGAAAACGGGAAATAGTAATACACCTGACACAAGTGAAACAACCATAAAGCTCAAAGCTTAGATGTAAAAATATCAAAAGGAACATGAAGTGAAGTGGCTGCATCATAAGATTGTTGATAAATTTCATGAACAGTAAGTTGCACCATAACCAAGGCCCTAGGGAAGAAGACAAGCTAAAATAGTAACAAGCGTCACAGTTACCTGCCCACCAGTGGTCCTAGGAATGACTGAAATGGAGGCAATGTCTTCATAAGATTGAGTTGTGAGAAACACGTCAACACAGACCTGAAGCAGTTGAGGTCTAATTAATAAAAGCGAACGATTATAAAAATAAAGACCAAAAGGCGTTCTTAATCCTATTTGTTTTTAATGAATCATTACTGCCACGGGCTTTTCATATAAGCTCTCACCTGATACTCAGCAAACTCAATGGCCATTGTCTTCAGATTTTTGTCGGCTGGCTGGAGTAACTTGTTAGCCTCCTGAAATTGGAAAATATACAACTCTTCTGAATAAGCAATGTCATGGTTTCTTTTTTCGGCATAAGACGTTAGCGCTGAATATGTACATTACAAAACTCAGATGGAGTCCAGTTTCATTTATCCAATGCTTACAGGATTCCACTAAAAGTACCTCAGTGTACCAGACAAACACCATTGGCATAAAACATTCATCTGTTCTAAGAAAACTGATCAACGAGTAAAAAACTGATAAGCCCAGTCTGGTGAAATCTTAGTAAGAATACACCTAAACACAAGATTTAAGAAGAAAATTGATAGCCACAAAGAGCACTCTCATTTACCACACAAGAAAAATGATTATTCTGCTCCACGATTTAAGACAATGATTCAAGAGTGCAATGAAGAACAGACATTTTCACGAAATGATGAGCACGCTGCCATTCATTTCTCAGAGGCGACGACTCAAATAAGTGATTAGCAGCTTAAAGAACTTCAGTCAAGTTACTGAACCGCTATTTCTGCCCATACATTATTGTACATGCTCTAGTAGTGAAATTTCAAGCAGACATTTTGATATCAATAAATAGAAAAGACTATTTAATTTCCAATGTTCTCTTTAATAAGAAGTTGACAGTTAAAAAGACATCATCTCTCGCACTTAATCGTCTTAGCGACAATATTAGAAGCTTCTATATATTCAGCACAATATGGACATCTTTATGGGCAGAGCCCACATTATAAGGGGCAAAAACTAGGGGACAGTATGTGGAAACAATCTAAAAGTGAGACAGATATATGCTGAAGAACTAAAAACTAGTTCAATAATTTTACCTTTTCTGCAGCTGATACATTGGTTCTTCCTTCAGCCTCTCTAGCAGAAAGGGCTCCAATACCAGTAGATGGCAGCACTATAAAACAGAGCAAGTACAGCCAACACTTAGAATTGTATCACAATTTGTGTAATCAAGGACTCAAGGTTGCATGGCTCATGCAACAGATCATTTACAGGTCCTATGGACTAGTTGATGCACCAGGTGAAGAACTATAAGGCAATTGCCAAAAACATAGTTCGATCTTACAAAGCATTTGGTCCAGATATTTGATGGAGAGTGTCATAACAGGAATTTACTGAAAACATAATCTAAACATAGCTATTGTAGAAATACTTCAATTTTAAAAGAACCAGACAGTGCTGTAGAAAGCAATCCTGTTACGTATCATCCTATTTAGTCAGATTGCATTGGAAACAGAAGTTAAGCACAAATTAATGAAAGCAAAACAGTCAATCAGCAGTGCATTGTAAACAAGGCGTGGGGGATTAAAGATAAAAGATGTTCTAATGCAAGCATGCGGACAATATTACCGGCTTGATTTTTTACTAGTACATGAGACTTAAAGTTAACTGCATTTAGCACCTTACCTGATTTTAACTGCATTTAGCACCTTACCTGATTGAAACACAAGAAGTTTGCCTCCAGTGCTTTTCATTGCCAAGAAAGCAGCCTGAAGTAACAAAACACGAAGTAAGAATCAATCTATATGATAATCCATCATAGACTGATGTGGTTAGACTTGCATCAATCATCTGCATGAGGGAGATCCCAGATTTAAATTCTATGGGATCAATCTTTAATGTTCGAAGCATTGGACACATTAATTTTTTTTTTAAGAAAACGATAACCGTGGTGTCCAAGATGGCTTGCGCGCACCTCGACTAACTCAATGTGATATTTGTCACCTCCCACCAGCAATAGATACTAATTGACTTTGTCAAACAAGGCTAGGACAAATGGGAAGAGATCACCTAGTGTTTTTGTCTCTGCTGAGATTTGAACATGAGACCTCGTGATTCTCAACCCACTTCATTGACCACTACATATTTTTAAATTTATGGCTTCATACCTATCATTTAGTGCAAGTTTAGTCATTTTTTACACAAGAACTTATGCTCGAAGTTGAAAGTATCGGGTTTAGATGAACCCGTTACTGTAAGGTTGGACCTGCCCCTGCATCTGCATGTAGAGACATAATACTACTTAATTTTTCCAATCTTTTTCTAAGAATGGCAAAGTCTCAGGAAACTGTAATGACCTAACTACTCACATTATAGAGGGAATGCAGAAAATACTTATTCCATCTATGAATTAACGAGGCAATTTTTTTTTAAAAAAGGCAATATAAAACAAGTGGATTTATATTCCAAATGATAACTTGGGAATATAACTTCATGTAACGCACTGATACCTTGACAGCAGCACCAAAAGCTGAATCAGCAGTCCTGTTGTTCTGGAACATAGTTGGGATGCTTTCCAGGAGAAGCTCTAGGTGTTGACGGCACTGAAAACACAAAGAAGGAACAACTTTCATAGGACGCACTCATAGTCTTAGTCATTCTGCTTTAATAAGGGGAAAATGAACAGAAGTTAGACAACATCTTGCAGATCTAACCTCCGACAGCTGCACAATAACATCAGTCTGAAGGGGGGTGTAAACGTCTTGGACATCAGGGACTATTAGCATCAATGGCTGCAAAGGGAGATCCAGAATAAACTTATCAGAAAACAAGCACTTCACCAACCTAAACCATTTGCCACAACCCTAATCCCACAGTTTAGCATCCATATTAAAGAACAATGAACAAGTCATATTAGAGAACAATGGAACAAGTGAAATAGAATCCAACTATACCAGAGAAGAAAAATGAAGAACTGCATAATTAAGCAAAATGAAGAAATCCAACAATAAGGAAATGAGCAACTAATTAAGGCAGAAAAGTTGAGAAAAGTCATAAAGTACTCTTTTTGAAGGCTAATATTTTCTTCCTACAATCCATTACTTAATCATGGACAAGACAAATGAAAAAGGAAAACAACAACAATTTTACCTTGTTTTAGTAAGTACTACTAACTCTGCTTCCCAGATATGTCTAATTTTGCTCAAACTCTCCAAAAATGTTGTCACACCTGTGTCGGATGCACAAAAATGCACAATTTTTTGAGGATCCGACATGCATTGTTTGACATTTTTGAAGAGCCCGAGCAACATACACTTGGTTAAAGATTTTTATTTTATTTTCACTTCAGAAATTCTTTACGAAGAGCCGAGGGTCTTTTGGAAACAGTCTCTCTACCTCCCACGAGGTAGTGGTAAAGTCTGAGTACGCTCTACCTTCCCTAAACCTCACTAGTTTCACTGGGTATGTTGTTGTTGCAAAGAAATTCTTTAAGAAATGGCATTTAGCTAATCATCTTGGCAACACATTTCTGAAATCCAACGAGAATCATTTTAGTAGTTCTGCATTTTACCCTTAAAAGTAATTGTCAATTCATCATTACCTCAACAAACAGAAAAATGGCAACGATAACTGATTAAGACTTAACACTGATTACAAAGCATCTTTTAATTTTAGATTCTATTCTAAAGCTTAATTTAGCAGAATAAACTCATTTGGATGTGCTGAACCTGCTGCAATGCACGCTTGAGATTGTAAAAGTGGATAGTTGAGTCGAATGTAGCAACTCCAACCAATGTCCGAGGACCATCCTGCAATAATAAGTTTTCAAAGTCAAAGACAGCTCTTTAACTCCAAGAATTCATATTGTGCATTAAAATTGAAAAGAAATGCATCTTAGCTGAACTATATCACAAATAGAATAGACTCCCGAATCTCTTGCCTCTTAGTGAACATGTCATTCTACCACTTGACCGATCCCATCTCTCCCGAATTCCATTAGATCATAGATTGATTTCTACCAGATCATCCTATGGTCCATTCAACTAGAATGACACCAGATGCCAAGAAAAGAACCCCACAATCAAAGCAAGGGTTCACCTGAATCTTTTTGTCACATTCATAGTTTTCCTTTTACCTTCTGATTTATTATAAGCCATCACTTAAGGAGATGCAAATCAACAGGTTAACGCATCATAATCTCTTCATCTTTTTTTGCCTAATCCCCCCCCGGTGTCCAGCAGCCACTAAATATAAATTTCCATAATGACCTCTTGGATAAAACAAAGTGATCAAGCAGCATTCGTGCAGCATCGCACTATTCAGAATGGAGACAACTAGGTTTTCCACAATTCAGACACATAAATAACTAACCTACCTCATCATCTCAACAGACAAATTACACGGATAATTGCTTCGCTACATCAGAAGTTCTAGTTAATCTCACTGATTTTAGTATAAAAATTGATTAATTTATGATGACTCCACTTGAGAAGACACGCCAAATACTTTTCCCTCTAATCTAAAGGGAAAAAAAATGCATGTTGCATCATCATAAACAACCAATAGACTTACAGGGAGATCAGAAATAACTTGGCTGATCGCACTGCAAGCAGCTGCAGTTGCACCAGTCTGTATGGCATTCATGGAAACATCTATCAGGAAGAAATAAACAGCGGGCATTGGATCCCGAACCTGAAATACAAGAAAAAATTCCAAGTTATTACTGCAAAATAAAATGAGTCACAAAATCAAATTAAGGAATTCTCTAGACCAAAGACAGGAGTGCATCTACGAAAAAGGAGAGCATCAAATCAACTTGCAACATAGAGTAGGTTCTAAGCTATATCTACATTGATTTAGAACTCTGTCAAATGTCTCTGTGGAAGTATTAGTTTAATTTTCTAAACTTGAGATCCTACTCGTCCACACTACCGACCCCCTCAACCCATGCGCTGTTAACAGATTGCATAGTACTCTAGGAGCAGTAAATTGACAAGTCTGCCACAGTTCAACATCTCATGTATCCCGCTCATTGCTCAGTGGACCTTCTCCTTCTCACCATATTCCTCTTTAGCTTCTCTCTGTATATGTTGTTTTTT
>NW_025893208.1:0-3405 GCF_002878395.1 Capsicum annuum
AGGTGATGGCCTAAACATAATTCATTCATGAATCAAGTTAGGAAGTATCAAATACTATTAAAAAATAGTGACCATAAAAACATCACAACAAATGTACCAGTTACAATTAAGATTCAACAAAAAAATTAAGAGAACAGATTTTAATGGGGATAAAGATGAGGGTTGAGGGGGGAAAGAAGTAGGGACCAGGTTGGGAAAGATCTTGGAAAAAGGACCAGGAGCATGAGATAGCTACCTGAGGAGTATGGTCATCCTCTCACTTTCAACAATATGAGCCTTTAGAATCTGCTAAGTCAAATCTTCATTCTTTTTGGTCAAGGCTTTAAGTCTTACTTCTATCTTCTTCAACCTTTCTTGCAGGGATACATTTTCAGAATTCAACTTCCCAATTGAACTACTTCCCTCTTTTTTTCCTTTTATATATGTTGCCTTCAGTGCATCAATCGCAGCATCTTTGTAAGCTAGCAAGGCTATCAAAACATCAAGATTTTCCCTCAGACTATTCAAAATATCAACCAACTTAGAAATAATGGTCTTGGACTTTCCACCTTACCTTTTTGGAACACATTCATTATCCTCAAAAGTGGTAATGTTGAATATTTTCTTGACTAAGGCAGCCTTCCCTTTCCTACACACCATACTAAAGTACTCCAAAACCCTGTTCAACCAGAAAACATAGGCTAAACCATTCTTGCCATCCTTGGTTGTCATCATAATGTGCATATGTTCAATCATAATGGCAGGAAAATTAACTTTCTTGTACTTGGACAAAATCTCCATAAGGGATAGGTCTTCCCTATAACAGTGGTCCTCTTTTCAGATCTAGGAAGAAGTGATTTGTTTACTAACTCAAAGAACTATTGGTATTCACTTTTCAAAGCCTTCTTTTTCATATTCTTAATGTTCATGTCATCAAGTATCCCACAGATATTCAAAAAATTTACTGGAGTCTTTTTTACCTCTCAGGGACTTGGTCTCTTCTGTTGGTGCCCCAAGAATTTCTGAAATCACCTCATCGTCTATTAAAATATTTACCTCATTGACCTGAGAGGTAAAATACGTACCATCTTTAGAGAATACTAAATTATGTTAGAACATGCAAACTTCATCTTTATGCAGTTGAGGAACTGGTCCTTCAAACAAATATTCTTAATAATGAAACTTCACCCAGTCAATCAATTTCTACATACCTAGAATTCCAGTAATAGCTGGACCAAACTCCCTTCCCTTTAAAACCTCTCAAGTCTTAAAGATCTCTTGTCTTTTCTCTCTAGTCAAACCTTTCTCTTTTCAAGTTAATGTAGAATCCTTTTATAAAGAACTAGTTCCCTTAGTAAAAGCCCGGGGGTCCCTGAGGTCTTGGCAGACTTGGGTTTGGGACTTGGTCCTTTGGAGTTATTTCTCTCCGATCTTTATCTCTTCCCAGTAACTTCGGCCATTGAAATTTATTCACCATCACTCCCTTAGGTTTCCCTTTATTTGGAGAATCAACACCTTTTCCCTTCACCTTAGCTCTAAAAATAACCATTTCCCTTTCAACATAAGAACCAGTTGACTCATCATCATAGTCACCCATGCTCCCAAAAAAGACTCTCAAAGTCACTATCATTACTATCACAAATATCATTAAACATACTCTTAGTATCCTCAACTTGCACCACCTTTTCAACAACAGGCTCAATCACATCTATTCATTTCTTTTTTGCCATTCTTTTTTCTTAGTATTTTACTTGCCCTTTTCTAAGGCCTCCTTCATCGGTTTCCTGGAACTCGACGTGGACCCTAGTGTTTTGACTATTCTTAATAAAAACTTGGTCGAATGGGAGGATCCCTTGCTAGATAACTTCTAAGACAACTTGTCCTCACCGTCAGAATTATCTTTTGCATCCTTATCACCACCAGAAAGATCTAGAACAAGGTGTAGCACCAAATTTTCATCATCAACATTCTCAGGAGGATCATTTTGCCTCCTGGTGAATAGTGTATATGGGAGTGTGTCCCACCTAGGGGGTTCTGTACTTAGAGAAGTAAGAACATGCACCCTAATCTCTTCACTCATGGTCTGAATATTAGAAGAGATTTCCTTGGAAGTTTCCAAGTCCCTATATAATAACTTTTTATCTATAGACTCCCTCTCATACTTGATGGATGACTCAGGCTTATTAAAAGATGGGGTTTTAGAGAAATAGTCCAAACTTTAACTAGAAGTAACTGGTTAGTCTGAAATGGGATCTTTGGATAGGTTGATTTAAGGAGAAATTTTGGAGACTGGGTCTTTAGAGACATTAACTTTGGGGTCTTTTTATTTGTCTGTGGAAGAATTATTGAGTATTATCTTCATGGATTGGGATTTTAGAGGAGTCAAATTTGGGGTCTTCTTCTTTATCAGAAAGGGAGTTTCATTTGAGGTCAGAACTAGCATCAACAATATCATCATTTTTTGTGAGTGAATCATCAGGAGTTTCTTTCTTCCCTGAGAGCTCAAATCCCCATCAATCTCATGAAGAGAAAGAGGAATAAACTTTGTAATGGAAAAATAATTCTCTGATTTAAAGTCAGAATGGATGGATGGAGTATCAAACACTTTCAATGGAATAGGCTTACCCTTTTTAGAGAATGTAGGATGATTTGACATTATAAGGATTTGGTAGACAAATATAGATAAAGCAAGATGAAACTTTTTGGAAATAGTTTGGGAACTGATAGGCTATAGGAGAGAGAGAGTTTTCAAAAATAAATAAAAAAAATTGATTTTGATTTTAAATAGGAAGTAAAGGAATGATTCATATTTTATGAAGAGTTGTGTTTGATGAGACATTTTTGGTCAGATGGGCACGTCTCTTATACTTAAAGTATGGTTGAAAACTTTAAGAAGATGTAGGAGAGTAACGTGGCACATGTCATTAAAAATTTAAAATAGCCACTGTTAAGGAATAGTAAGTGATACTAACCTAATTGGGGACCTGGTCCCTATATGATTTTCTGAACTCAATCACTTTGTTGTCTCGTCTCCAATTTTCATATCTTTTCCTCTGTGCCATGAGTGTATATCTATAGAAGATATGATATAGAAGATATGAGACTGAATTAGACATGTAAGACATCCTTTAACCAGGATACCTGCTTATCAAATCATAGCCATGTATGGGGGATTATAAGAGTAGCTTGCATCCTACTTGATCTCATTATCTCTGCCCCTTTTTTCAACCTGTTCCCTTCATACTTCCCTTAGTAGATCCATTAAGCGCATGCTCTCCTGGATCATGGGAACATTATTTTGGTCAACCAAGTACCCAACACCACCAACATCAACATACTCTACCAATTCAGCACACCAGATGGCATCATCAGCATAATGTAGGACCAGGTTCATTCAAGACTGTCACAGATCTATTCAAGTCCACT
>NW_025893209.1:0-3142 GCF_002878395.1 Capsicum annuum
ACCCAACAACTTCCGATCGTTGATCCTGGTTAGCTACCAACTATGTCAGCATATGAATAGACTGTCTAAATTCTATATTTGAAATATCTTCCTGAGCAGTTGGGGGACGGTTGGCATTAGTCCGCGGAGCTCAAAGTGGACTGGTCGGGACTGGAGGGACTCCCGGAGTAGGGACAAATTTTGGAGTGTGAGCAGTATTATGGGTCCGCATCCCATGGGTGTGACGGACCTCATCTGCCTATGCATTCTGATCGACGATATGACATGGAGGCATAACTGTGTTTCTGAAACACAAGTGATCATTGATTAGGGGATAGTTCAGACTCTGAAGCACGAACTAAATCACAAAGAAGGGACACATTTCCTAAATGCCTAGCAGCCTCCTACTTATAAGTGTGGCGCGCTACACATCCATAAACAAGACTCTACTTGACGCGATTTCGTAGACACCCTGGGACCATGAACCGTGCTTTGATACCAAGTTTGTCACGACCCAAACCAGGGCCTGGCCGTGATGAGCATTTCGAACCATGGAGGCCCAAAACACCCCTATCTATCTGGTAATCATGTACCTAATTCATATGATCAAAGATATGCGGAAAAACACAATAATTTGGAAACATTGTCATAAATATGAAAGAAATAATAACGGGGAGATAAGGTTCCCTCAACATCAATTAACCTCTAAAAAACTATCTGCAAAAATCTCTAACAAATGACTAAGTCAAGTAACCGTATATAAACTGGGACAAGGCCCCCAGTAGACCCCAAAACTGTATATTAGAAAAAAAGACTACAAGACATAAAATCTTTCGAAACATAGAAGGCTCACCACTTGTCTCTGCAATTCTATCTGAATGATCTACTGATTCTCTTGACCCCTAGACTGGGCCTCTGAACCTGAGCGGTTGGAGAGGGGAGGGGGTCAGCACAAAAGTACTAGCACGCAGAGATATCAAAACAAAACATAATATTTTTACAATATATAGTTGAGAGCCATTATAAAGCAAATTTTGTATCAAATCATTTGAAAATACATGGGTGTAATGCAATGGTTTCTCAACAACAATGAAATGCAACTAAGCTAGGTGGAATACCCTACATAATTTACACCAACTGTCTAACCTTGGTTGCCGTCGAGATTAGACTATAAGTAAGGGAGAGACACACAAGACCACGAAGCATGGTGTCTAGACCCAATGGTAGTGCCCAAGATCACATAGCCTGGGCTCCTACCTATAGTCCCAATTTGGGAATGACATAAAGTCAAGTACACAAGATCACTTAGTCTGGTACCAAATTCCCGTGTTGGCAAACATGGTTTCCAGCGATGAGCCCTTACACTCAAACGCCTTCTTTGGCCATCCACATATCTTATGTAAAATCAATGCATTCAAACTTCATTTAATTCAATCAAGTATCATATTCTGTAGGGTATCATCATACCCGACTTGCAAGTCATCAATATCACATCCACATATGCATAATCATGTAAAAACCAAGGTGCTTCATCATTTACAAGTGGGAACAATAATTATTTCAAATTAATGCTCTCTTTTATTGGTCACAATATGATAAGGGGTATCAAGACATTATCATGGGAATTTGAAAGCAATTTATCATTCATACTTATCAAACTTCCATGGAAAATCTCAAATCACATATGCATGGTTTCAACCATTGAAGTATATAGGAAAACAATTCTCATGACATAAAGAAAAATGACTTAGAAATCATATTGAAAGCAAGTTATTAGCATTTGATTGAAAACCCCCCATTTAAAAGCATGCATATTCATAAAAACTACACCCATGAGATATTAGGATAACCCCACGTACCTCTATTTTCAAGGATAATAGATGTTTCTTGAAGCTTGCGGATTGGTGGTTCCAAATATGTAATTATCTTTGAAAACCTACGGTCATATCTTGAGCTATTTGTTTTTTTATTTTACAACCATAAGGAGAATCTTTGAGCACTTTTGATGAATGAATATGTATTTTGGGGTCCTTGGAACTAAATTTCATGTTTTAGGGCTAAGTAAGGGTGGAAAAGGACCACTTTGTCCTCAAGACGGAGTGTTTAAATCACTAGAATTCTTTACATAGGCGCCGCCCATCCCATTGTCTATGTTCACATAGGCCCCACCTAGGATATCGCCTATGTTTACATAGGCGCCGCCTAGGCTATAGCCTATGTTTACATAGGCACCGCCTAGGCTATTGCCTATGCTTTCCAGTGGCCATGGGTGATTGGTTAGGCGATGCTTATCACTTTCAAAGGCCATAATTTCTTGCTCGGGTGTCGGATTTTAGCCAAATTGGTATTGTTGGAAAGCTAACTCGAATACCTATAATTTGACATATAGTAGGCTTCCTAATTCGACATATACAAAAAGTTATCGTGGATGGAAGCTGACACACTGTACAACGTCCACTAAAACTTAGTCAATTGAAATAGTTCAACTCGTCCTTGAGTTGAAGGACCTCTATGGTCTAAATTTAAGCTTGAGTAGATTCACATGCTACACTATAATTAACATGCCGTATTGGCATAGGATTTTATGGCTTCGGGATTAACAATGCATCGTAATCATGGTCTATGGTCTATATTGTAGCCCGAAGTGCGGGGCGTTACAACTTTGGTTTATACTAAATTTGATTTTGAAAAGCCAAATTTTACAAACTATAAAAAATCAAAATAGTGACTGCCAAAATGAATATGTTATGGTCTTGTCCAAGCTTTGTTACTGAGAAAAAAAATGTTTCTTTTATCATATTTTGATTTGCTTAGTTCCTCAATTCATCTAGTCTTATTACCTTCACTCAGAGAGCAGTTTGTCAATTGCAAAAGGATAACCACCTACAACCACAATGGATGCAATTCCACTCCGTGCCATCCGCAATCCAAATCCACGAAATAAGATATTCCGATCTGCAGGATGGATCCCAGTCCAACTCTCAAATCTCTTTCCAGGAAGTTGCCATTTGATAAATCCCCTCCATGGATACATACTGCACATAAAGAGTGTAAAAAAAAGAGGATACATCAGGTCCTATATCTGCTATAATCCTACTAAGTGAATGCTTCAACTACTTTTGACCCGTTATCCTCACTTACAGATGCACCAATTATACGGTTG
>NW_025893210.1:0-1943 GCF_002878395.1 Capsicum annuum
AGTAGAAAACCAACTTATTTTCCAGGAAAACTTTTTTCAGGAAAATATTTTCCATCATACCCACACACCCACAATGTGCAAATCAAATTTAATTGAGCCTCAATAATAATATCAAACACCAAATAAAAAAAAAGTCATTTTGAAAGTCCGACCCTAGAAATAGACACGCAATACACAAATCAAATTTAATCAAGTCTCAATACAAATATCAAACACTAAATAAAAAAAATATCCTTTTGAAAGTCCGTCCCTAGAAATAGACATGTAATACACACGCAAACCAAATTAAGTTGAGCCTCAATGCAAATACCAAATGCTAAATGAAAAAAAAATATCCTTTTGAAAGTCCATCCCTAGAAATAGACATGCATTAGGCAAATCAAATTTAATCGAGCATCACTACAAATACCAAACATCAAATGAAAAAAGATATCCTTTTAAAAGTCCTATGCGCAAATCAAATTTAATCGAGGCTCAGTGCAAATATATATTAGACACCAAATAAAAAAATATTATTCAAATAAAATATTCATAAACTTCAAACATTACCATGAAAGCAGAAAAACTTGAAGCTGTTTTAAGGTCAACACCAGCAACAATTATTAATATTGGTACATATAATCCACCACCTCCAATTCCACCAGCACTAGAAATAGAAGCTGCAATAAAACAAAATATTCCTGCTAAAATAGTAGAGGCACCAATTATAAGATTATTGTTATTATTGGAATCTTGAAATTGTTTTTGTTGTTGAATTCTCCATTCATAAATTGAATTCAAGAATTGATTAAAATTGAGGTTTTTTGAAGTGGGTTTTGACTGTTTTGCTAAGGAAAATTTATATGTGGTGGATAGAATGATAATAAGGAAGAACAAAAATTGTAGGTAGTTTTTGTGACTATTCATTTTGTTGAAAGTATTGATACAATATAATTTTTGGAGAGGATATATATATAAGTTGATAAGTGGAAGGTGGAGGAGGAAGAAAAGTATTTTTTAAAAATTGGACTTTTTGTTTTTTAAATATTTGATGTTGATATGTTGTATTTGACCAATATGGGTTGTGGTGCAGTAGATGGGGCTGCTCCATTCTTAACCAGAGGTCGAGGGTTCGATTCTGAGTATGGAGAAAACTTTGTTCGATTCCGGATTGATCGGTGCTCCAATGCGGGCACCGGACACCGAATAAAAAACCAAAAAAAAAATATTGTATTTGAATCAAAGAGTTTATCAGAAGTATGTTCTTTATTTTTACGAGGTAGGATTAAGACTACAAACACCACATTTTTTGATATAAATTGAGAGATCAGGTTCAACACGAAATTATAAAGGTTTGAGTTTTGACTATGTCAAGACTCGTGAAGATATGACTTTCTATTTTTGTAAGGGCCTAGTTCGATGGATACACGGAAGTGACGAAGTTGCTTTGACTACAGAACCATGCCTGACTGTTGGAGCGAATTGAATGATCTTTGTTGACGACTTGATCATGACAGTTCACAATTTCTTTGCTGAAGGCGTTGTTAAGCCCTAAGTTTAAATTCCAATATCGAGAAAGGGAGTAGTAAACAAGGGGTGACTATCATGACCTAACAACCGCCGCCCGACTAGGGAGAGCGATCGAGTGGTCAAATGCGAGAGACTATGACATTACAATTTTCAAGGTTTAGCCAAAGCTAAATATTTTTTTATTGTTACTGTAAATATGGAACATTATAAACAATAAAAAAACAAATTAACGACAAATAAATTTTATAGCTAAATAACAAAAGGCATCACTAATTCTATCTAGTGATGAATTATAAAGAAAAGTTAGGAGGAAAAAATGCAAAACATAGTGGGGAAGGTAGCTTGGATTATTTTTTAACCCAAACTTATCCATAAGTTTAAAACTAAGTCTATTTTTGTCTTTATTGTATTACCATGAGTAGATATGATTTCTT
>NW_025893211.1:0-1323 GCF_002878395.1 Capsicum annuum
GAAGGCACGGTTGAGGATTGTGTGCGGTGTTAGGTGTCAGCACCATGTATTTTAGAGTTACAAGTGAAATCTATGGATTGCGGTTTAAGGTGATATTCCTAAGGGTACCTTATGTATACATACCCAGTTAGGAGTTTTTGGGAGTTTGTTTGGTAGGGGCTTGACTTAGTCAAGGTCCAGTGGCATTGTCATAATTTGCTGATTGGTCCAAAGGCTATAACTCATTCCATGAGAATGGGAATAGGATAAAACTTTATGAAGGTGTGAAAAAAGTCAAGAGAAATAGGAAAGAATGATCATTACCCAATTTAGAGGTTAGATGGATATTATAATCCCCAGGATAATTCTCGAGCAGAATGATGACTAGTGTTGGCCATGGGGATTATTTATTTTAAGCGTATATAAGGGAGGTATACATGGTGATAGCCTATCAGCCTCTCCCGGGCGTGTCGCCAGATGGCCGTCCCAAGTTTGATGCTTTAAGGGACTGCCTTGGCATGTCAAAAGGAATACACAAGGTACTCATAGGGCTTAGGAACCATATGGGCAATGCAGTGTCGGGTGGACCAGCACTGGGTGCTCCAACAATGGTACAGGTTAGATATTTGAACTGACATGCCCCGAAGGATTTCCTAATGATGGAAGAATACCTCCAAGATGATACAAAAATTAAGATACTTTTCCCAAGAGACTCATGAGCTTACTTGCAAGCTTGGCCAAGGTTCAGCCAAGAGACCAAGGGTTCGTTGGCCTAGATGTGGAGTCGTGGGACGACGCTATGCTATACAAGTTAGATGAAAGTGGTATGGGCTATATTTTGATATGCCATAATATATAATAGGGAATGTCTAAGGAATACACTTGAGATAAAGGCCAAGTATTTATGGTTGCCCAACTCGGGTATAACAAAAGCCAAGTGCATATGCACAAGGCGACGTAAAGCTTGAGAATAGGACTATGCATGCGATAGCGATGCTCAAGCCCAGGCAGTGGATGAGTATGTCCATATTTATCTCCAGGAGTGCATATTGATGAGATCAATCATATGAAGGTGCGCCACAAGAGTTTTTTATATGTCAGTTATGTCAGCAACAATGTTGAAAGAGCGGCACAAAATGGGAAAAGCCTCTAAGGCGAGCTTTCCATGTGCTAAGGACCTAGAAAAGAAAGAAGGCTAGACTATAGTCGGGGGAACTATAGGCACCACACGGTCAAAATTATGTGTCACTGACGTAGTGAAATATAAGCCTGTTACGATGCTACCAAGTTGATCCTGCCAGTATTCATATGCTTGTCTCAAATATAAAGCCATGCATGTGTAAG
>NW_025893212.1:0-2016 GCF_002878395.1 Capsicum annuum
AAGATTAATAAAAAAGTGAAGAATTAAAAATATTGAGAAAATAAAAAATGAGAGGAAAAAATAAAAATAAAGTTTGAGAAATATAAGGAAAAAAAAACTGGTAAAAACCAAAAATAAAAGAAAAATAAAAGTAAAGACAAATGAATTAAAAAAAAAGGAAAAAAAAAAAGAAATACGTAATGCTTGAGAAAAGAGAAAAAAAGAGAAAAAAAAAATAAAGGTTGAGACAAATGAATTAAAACATGGAAATAAAATTAAAGAAAAAAATAAAAAATAAAAAATAGAATAATAAAATTAAAGAAAAAATTAAAAAAGTGAAAATAATAAAAAATTAAAATTAAAGGAAAAAATAAAAAGTAAAAATAATAAAAAAATAAAATCTTAGAGACAAATAAGCATAGAAAGTTTAAAAAATATATTTGAGGTGTAGAGGGGCAAAATGGTACTTGTATTATACTTAAAAAGTAAGGAAGATTGTTCTTTAAAGATATTTCTTATTGAGGTCAAATATCTAAAGTCACCCATGATTGGGTCTATGACATGCAATTTTCCCCTTGTCAAATATAGACAATGCCCTCATACAATTTTTGTTGGTTGTATCTCACTCAAAATAAAATTTTTCTCTATAAATGATCAGACTCTTCATTAACGGAGCAAGTCTTAATGGTTGTTAAGATTAATGAAATTATGTAGCCCCACTAAATTGGTGCATTATATAACTCTTGAGAATAGTACTTCCTCCATTTCAAAATAAATAAAATATTAAGCTATTTTTTTAATTATTAAAATAAATGAATTGTTTATTTTTCAAGAGAATGAAAATTTCTTTCAATTTTGCTCTTTCATTTAATGAGGTTTTTGTTATGAAATATAAAGAAAGAAGAAGAGTAGAGAGAATAGAGAGAGTGATTCTTATTTCGAGAGTGATTCTTATTTCTTCTCTTGAGGGATGATTTACAATGAAGGAAGCCCTTCATTTATAGTGGGAATTTTCCCCTAGTTTCACACTAAAAGACAAATACATCAAATCCTAATAGATATCAACTAGATCTTATTAGATCTTGATAGACATTCACTATAATGTAAATACATTTATAACACTCCCCCTTGAATGTCTAGATAGATAATGTGCCTCGTTAAAACCTTTCTAGCAAAAATCCAGTAAGAAAAAGAATCTAGTGAAGGAAAAAGAGTACACATTTCTAACAATACGCATATCGGTTGCCTCATTAAAAACCTTACAAGGAAAATTCAGTGGGACTAAACCTCGTAAGGGAAAAAGAGTACAACGTGTATTAACTCTCCCTAATGAGAACATCCTTGAACCTTTGCATCCCGATCTTTTGCACCATCTTCTTAAAAGTTGTAATTGGAGAAGACTTGGTGAATAAATCAGCCACATTTTTACTTAAACGAATCTGTTGCATGTTGATATCACCATTCTTTTGCAGCTCATGTATGTAGAAAAGATTTGAGGAAGTTTGCTTCGTTCTATCTCCTTTTATGAATCCTCTATTAAGATATGCTATGCATGATGCATTATCTCTGTATAAAATTGTACGTAGATTGTCATATTTCACACCACATTTTTCTTAAATGAGATGTATTATGGACCTCAACCATACACATTTTCGGTTTGCTTCATGAATAGCTATTATCTCAGCATGATTCGATGAAGTGGCTATGATAGACTGTTTTGTATATCTCCAAGATATTGCAGTACCACCACATATGAACACATAGCCTATTTGAGACCTAGCTTTATGTAGGTCAGATAAGTACCCAAAATCAGCATGACCAATAAGATCGGGACTAGAAACTTGGTAACAAATTAACTACAAAAAAGGATATATCATGCCTTGTAGTATTTGCAAGATACATTAGTGCATCAATTGCACTAAGATATGGTACTTCATAACCAAGGAGTTCCTCATTCTTTTCTTGATGTCGGAATGGATTCTTATTCAATTTTTGTATGTTTCTCATTTAAGCAAATACTATATTGCTTTTGAAAAC
>NW_025893213.1:0-5325 GCF_002878395.1 Capsicum annuum
TTCCTGTCTCAAAGGAATGCTAAGTTGATGCCACGGGGTGATGGCCCGTTCCATGTATTAGAAAGGATCAACGACAATGCCTATAAGATTAATCTACCCCTGGAATATCAAGTGCATAACAATTTCAACTTATGTGATCTCTCTTGGGTGAAAACGGTGGAGGATGGCAATGATCCAAATTTGAGGACAAATTCCCTTCAAGATAGAGAGGATGATACGGGAATTCCTAGATCGAGACCTTTCACACAAAGCCAAGCACGTGAGTTGTAACGACTCCAAGACTTGTTCACATTCTTGGCCATGTGTGAGGCCCTTGTGAGCCCATCTAAGGGCCTGTATTTAATAAAATGTGAAGAGGCCCACCAAGACACCCCAAACCCACCCACTTAAATGCCAATGGTATTTTGATCTTTGTCCTTCCTTTCTAAGTGACTATATAAGCCATGTAATAGGGCTAGTATTGCTTTAGTTCATTCCTATTATTCAAGAAACAAAAGACTTGTAAATTTTTGACTTCTTTTGGAGAGGCCAAAATCGAATTCTCACTAGTAGAGTGATACTAGTGTTGTATCTTGGCTAGAAACTAGGTTCTTGGGGTTTTTTGAGTTCCTCTTGGTCCAAGTAAGAACTTGGTATTGATATTTATTAGTCTTAGGGTCCTTTCTCTTGTTAGGGTTCTTAGATTAATGAATATTGTGTGTCAAGTTTCTATCTCTTTCTTTGTAAATCTTGTTAACATTGTATTGTTGAATATAAAAGTCTATTGAAGCCGTGTGGGGATCTTTCGATTCACTAGCAATATTGTCTTTGTTGTTCTTGTTGTTAAACTCACTTTTCTAGCTCAAACAAGTGTTGCAAGCCTAGTGAAGCCGTTCGTGGTCATTTTCGATTCACTAGCACTTTGTTGTTCATGTTGTTGTTCTTGTGTTGGTTGGAATCTCTTCATACACACTTAGTATTGTATCATTTGGTATCAAAGCTATCTTTGGTATTGTTCTTACAATACCAATCTTGGTATTTCTTGCTAAGAAAAAAAAAAGCTTAAAACTAAAAAAAAATCCAGAAAAGTGCAAATCTGTCCATTTTGTGTTCTTGGCCAAAAATTGTGTTGTTGTTGTTATCTTGGCCAAGATTTGTTTGTTGTGTGTCTAGAACTTGTAGTCTTTTATTTTTTTAAAGTGTTTCTAGTGTTGGTTTCTTTCTCATAACACTAAAAAGTGTCCAAATCTAAGATTGAACTTGAACTTGTTGAAGTTGTAGATGTGAACAAGGTGTGGCCGAGTTGGATGTTGTTGCTACCTAAACCTTGGATGAATCGATGGACTTGTTGTAGTGGAGTTGGAAACTGAAATTGTTGTTTCTCTTAGAGTTGTTGTTGTGTTCTTAAGATTCTTCACCCTTTCATCATCTTGTTAATCCTTAAAGTGCAAACTAGATCTAAAAAGGTGAAAGACAAGCTTGTAGTAGTTGTTAGTGTAAGACTTGTCCCTATCACTCTACAGACTTTTCATCTACTTTTACTTGATTTAAGGACCTTGTTTCAAGGAGAAAGTTCAAAGAAGTCAAGTTTTGCTTTTGAAATTTGAACAAAAAGGCTCCAAGTCCACTTTTCCCTCAATTAACCAAATACACCAATTCCAAATTGTATATTGATCAAGACTCGAAATTGGAAAATAAAATTTTGATAAAACTCGAGGCCAATAGTGGACTGTCATGTCACTAAAGTATTGTTCACGCAATATTTTTGAGTTCAAATTTTAGATTTCTTAGTTTCATTTTATTGTTTTCTAGTTTCGTTTGTTTGCTCGACACTAATTGACAACCTAGTAATACCCTACAAGCTTGTAAATTAGTTTTGTGTACGTTCTTCATGTTAATGTTGTTTGTTTGTGTGATTTTGTCATTTGAATAAGTTGTAACTCTTGGCTCTAGTCCGACGAGAATTCTTTGAGTTTAAAATAAGAATCCATTTCGGGCAAGAGAATACTCATACCTTACGGATTCCCGGGTTCCTAGCCAATCTACAACACTTGTGGAACTTGAGTGTGAGTGAGGAGAGGGATTTTAAACTAACTTGTTTGTTGCTTGTGTAAGGGATACCTTAATAATAGAGGGAACCACGTCTCAAACCGTGGATTCTAATGAAATGGAGAATATGAAAGTCACTCTTGAGGCTATGACCCGAGCTCTTGAAAGGTTGAGTACGAAAGTGGGAGCCATAAGGGGAGAAGTGACGACTGTTAGTGGGAGGTTAGAACAAGTGGAGAGTCAAAGGAACTCTCGTCCTTTTACTCCTTGACATGTTTCATCAAGTGGACATGATAGAAATTTCTTTGCCACCGTTACTCCCGAAACATGGACACAATTGCCAAATCCTTCACTAGCTCCACTAAATGCTGCAAACCAAACAAATTATAACCCTCTAAATTGAGACTCCAATAGACCAACCCATTCCCAAACACCTCAAGTTCTGTAAGAGGTACTTGGACGTCAAATGCCTTCATAAAATCCGAACTCCCCCTTCCAAGCTCCACTAAACCAAAGATCACCACCTCTACAAAATCCAATTCCTCCTAATCAAGTTTTAAATGTCCAAAATCATCCCGTCCACCTTGAGGAATATGGTAAAGAGGATTATGAAGGGTATGGAGCCTTTGATGATGCCTATATAAGGGAGGAAGATATGAGAGCAGGTCGTGTGGATCCAAGAAGATACCTATGGTATGGAGAAAGGGGAAACCGACACCTAGAGAGAGATGTAGGCATCAATACCATCAAATTGAGCCTACCTATCTTTAAGGATGAAAGTGACCCCGAGGTGTATCTTGCTTGGGAGTCGGCGTGTGATAAAGTATTTCAAGTGAATGATATCTTGGAGGAGAAGAAGAGTTTTTATGCCATAGCTTATTTTGAAGGCTATGCTGACACTTGGTGGGAATACGTCAAGTGGTTCGGCAACGAGTTGGTAGAGGGACAACCACCACCATGTTTTTGGTTGAGGTACCTAATAAGGCAATGGTATCTTCCCGAAAGTTATCGTCATGAGTTGCTTTCTAGATTGTACAATTTGCGAAAGGGAATCGAAGTGTTATGGCATACTATGACGAGTTTCAATAACGCATGTTGAAACTTGATCATCGGGGAGAACAAATTGGCCATGACATTATTCGGTTCAAATATGGGTTGAACAAAGAGATCTCCACCCATTTGATGCTTCACAAGTTTGATACTGTTGAAGGAATTTTCCAAGCGGCTCTTGAGATTGAAAGGGAGCTTAAAGAGAGGTCGTTATTCAAGGTAAAGGGACCATCAACCTCGGGTTGGCCGAGGAGCAAAGATATGGTTCAACCATATTCGGGTTGGCCCAAAAACAAGGACCAAACCACCACTACAAGGCTTCCCGAGACTAAAACAGTCCACAAATTTCCTCCCCGGTAAGAAGCTCACAAGTATCCTAATCCTAAAGGGTTCCAATATTTCAAGTGCCAAGGTTGGGGACATAAAGCCAATGGATGTCCAAACCAGAATAATGTGATCTTAAGGGAAGGGAGATTGTATTACCTTGGTGAGGAAGTGGGTGGGTCTTGAAAAAGAAGAGAATGAGGCCGAGCCTCAAGATGGAGATGAACCCGTAAATGATCCACATGATGATGATGATGATTGTGAGGATGATTATCCGCAAGAAGGGAAGTTTGTGGTTCCAAACTTTTTAGTGAGGTGTGCCATGATTAGTAAGGGAATAGATGATCCTAGCCAATGGGAGAATCTATTCCATACTAAATGTCTTGTGAAGGGAAATGTGTGCACTATGGTGATAGATAGTGGAAGTTATGCAAATATGGTTAGTGTTGCAATGGTGAACTTCTTGAAATTTCTGACTACACCTCACACAAGTCCTTACAAGTTGCAATAGTTGAATGAATGCGGCGATTTAAAGGTCACAAGGCAATGTGTGATACGTTTTAAGGTAGACAATTACCATGACGAGGTGATTTGTGACGTGATACCAATGTAAGCTTATCACTTATTGTTAGGAAGGCCTTGGCAATACGATATGTCGACCAAACATGATGGAAGGTCCAATCGGTATACACTTGAGAAGGATGGCCGCAAGGTCTCTCTTCATCCATTATTGCCTTCCCAAGTGAATGAATTACACCAAAAAATGCGAGAATTAAGGAAAAAGGGAAAGAAGGCTGAGAGTGAGGGGAAAAGAGGAGAACTCGAGAGTGAGGGGGTAGGGGAAATCGAGGGGCTCCTAATTTCTAAGGGGCAAGGAAGTGTGGTGATGATGGCTAGGAGGAAAGAATTATTTGTGGATCATGACGAGGACACTCTGATGCTCCTCTTGGCTTATTGTTTTAATAGTCATGCCACTAACATTTCCATTTCTCCTCCTATTTCTCATATTCTGCGGGATTACGAGGATGTCTTCCCAAAGGAATTACCACAAAGATTTCCCCCACTTCAGGGAATTGAACACCAAATAGATTTTGTGCCGGGTTCACAATTGCCCAACAAATCAGCTTATAGGAGCAACCCGATAGATACCAAGGAATTGCAATGCCAAGTTGAGGAACTCCTCAACAAAGGGTATATCAAGAAGAGTATGAGCCCTTGTGCGGTCCCGGTGCTACTAGTTCCCAAGAAAGATGGGGCTTGGCGTATGTGCGTTTATTGCCGAGCCATCAACAAGATAACGGTAAAATATCATCACCCTATTCCTAGGTTAGATGATATGCTTGATGAATTGAGTGTTTCGTGTTTGTTTTCTAAAATTGATTTGAGGAGTGTCTATCACCAAATTCGTATGCAATCGGGTAATGAATGGAAAACCACCTTCAAGACCAAATTCGGTCTCTATGAATGGATGGTTATGCTATTTGGCCTAACAAATGCTCCAAGTACTTTCATGAGGCTAATGAATCATGTGATGAAGCCATTTATCAGAAAGTTTATTATTGTTTACTTTGATGATGTGTTGGTGTATAGTAAGTCGTTAGATGAGCATGTAAAGCATTTACAATATGTGTTTGATGTCCTTTGAAAGGAGAAGTTATATGCTAATCTATAAAAGTGTTAATTTGGTGTCTATGAGGTTGTATTTCTTGGATTTGTGGTGAGCTCAAGAGGGGTCGAAGTGGATGAATCTAAGATTGACGCCATTAAAAATTGGCCAACTCCCAAAACTGTAGGTGAAGTGAGAAGCTTCCATGAGTTGGCTAGTTTTTATAGATGTTTTGTCAAAGGATTTAGCACCATTGCTACCCCCTTGATAGAAGTGATTAAAAAAGATCGGCCTTTCAAGTGGGGAGATGAACAAGC
>NW_025893214.1:0-6007 GCF_002878395.1 Capsicum annuum
ATATATATATATATATTTCATGGCCAAAAGTCCCTATTGCAGCTTATTGTTCCCTCTTGAGAGTATGATTATGTTGGAGGCTCCATTTGCTTTTGCTTTATAAGATTTTTTGGAAATACTATGCATCATTTTCTACCTAGCATCAGAATTTTCATTAAGTGATAAAGGTTAGTCTCTGATAAACTTTGTTTAATTTTGGTATTAAGATTTGTAGAAAAAATTGAGAAAGTATACATAGAATGCTATTTACTTATTTATATCTGTACATCTTTTGCTACTTTATTCTCCTGATAAAATTTTTATCTACATTTTATACGTAAGGTCCTGAGAATTTGTATTTGAAAGGCAATTTTAGTCATGGAGAATGAAGGACAAAGAGAGAAAGGAGAATCAAACAACTTTGTGATATGTCATACTAACTCTCTTCCTAAATAATTGTTGTTAAAAAACTACTCATTCCTTCAAAACAAAGACTGTCTTTACTAACTTATGCAACTATTTAGTATTCCCTATGTTCCTTCTTATTTGTCAAAATTCACTTTATAAGAGTTGGATTGACTAATCTTCGGTGTTAAATTGATTAGAATGATTCAATATTTTAGATTTAAAATTTAGATATTCGAAAACTATATGAAAAATACTATAGTTGCAATTCTTTTCATGTTAATATGAAAAACTATATCTTAAAATAATGGTCAAAGTTCATGATCGAGAAACAAAATGTGACAATTAAGAAAGGAATGGAGTAAAATACTTGTATGAATTTTTTCTCATTAAAGTTACTGCACTATGTGTTAATTACCCAGAAAGTATAATTCACCGCTTCAGAAAATAACATGCCGACAGTAAAAAATGTATTCTGAGGGATAGGAAATTTTAAGCACCCAAACTGTTAATGTACAAACCAATGTATAGAAAGCAAACGAATATAAAACATTGATTTGGTCATTTGGAAGGTGTCATTTTATGCTCTTTGCAAGGACGTTGTCAAAGTTCTGGATTTCATGGAGAGGTTAGAGAATGAAGAGGATCAAAATGCTGTCGACATAGCCAATCAAATTGAAAAGCTGAAATTGGTGCTGACATTTATTTGTACGTACGTCCAGCTTTCTCATTGTGATTTGGAAATATTTGAAAGTGTAATGAGTTATTCAAGACAAGAGGTTGAGGATCTGCTTCGACCAATTTTGGATGATGTTGACATGGATCATGTTTTTCTTAGCCTCATGGATAATATCGATGATTGTATCGACTCATCCCATCATTCAACATCAAGTTCCACCATGACTGATGAGCAGTTGAGCTTCCTCCTCCAGAATCTACATTATCTATCCAAGTGTTATGCTGAACAGATTCATCCATTAGAGACTCAGTATGAGATTCTTCCGAATGTGTGTGGCAACATGAAAGATTTCCATGGGTTGATAGTGAATCGTTGCATTGAGCACGAGATTGTTCAGTATGTCTTGCCTCAGTTTCAACTCATGGCTGAGAAAGTTGGAATCCTTCTTTGGGATGTTATAATTAAAGAAGACTCTCATCTACTCATATGTCATACCAATTTGAAAGCTTCAACTTCGGCAGAAGTTGGATGCTTCATCAAGCAGCTCCTAGAAACCTCTCCAGACATTATAAGAGAATATCTGATTCATCTACAAGAACACATGGTAAATGTTACTACCCCTAGAACTTCAGGGGCTCGAAACATTCATGTCATGATAGAGTTCCTATTAATTGTTCTTACTAACATGCCGAAGGACTTTATTCATCATGACAAATTATTTGATCTTTTGGCACGTGTTGGAGCACTTATCAGGGAGGTATCAGCTCTTCTTCGTGACTTAGAAGAAAAGTCAAGGAATGAAGAGAGAACCAATGAAACAAGTCGTGCAACTCTGGACTTGCTGGAAGAAAAAATTGAACTCCTCAAGGAAGATCTCAAACATGTTTATCTGAAAGCCCCGGACTCATATAAATGTTGCTTCCCGATGAATGATGGACTGCACTTCATGCATCTGCTACACATACACTTAAAAGATTTGCTGGATTCCAATTCTTATTCAATTGCTTTGATAAAGGAAGAAATTGGACAGGTGAAAGAGGACCTAGAATTTATAAGATCTTCCTTCGTGAAGATTGAGCAAGAATTGAATAAAGATCTCTGGGCACGTGTTTTAGATGTGGCATATGAGGCAAAAAGATGTCATAAATTCAATTATCGTGCGAGATAATGGTCTCTTACATATTATTTTCTCATTTCCCATTGTGATAAAAAAGATCAGGCTTATCATAGAAGATGTCTCCCAATTACCGGAGAAGATTCACAAGAACAAGAGCCTCATTGTTGTAAACTCTCCCAAGAAGCCAGTTGAACGAAAGTCATTGACGGCTGATAAAATAATCGTAGGTTTTGAGGAGGAGATAAACTGGTTGATTACTAGGCTCACCAGTGGACCGAAAGATTTGGATGTCATCTCAATCACTGGCAAAACTACTTTGGCGTACAAAGTATACAATGATGAGTCCGTTTCTAGACGTTTCAACATTCGTGCATGGTGCACAGTTGGCCAAGAATACGACAAAAGAAATTTGTTGGAGAAAGTTTATAATCAAGTTACTGGCCCGGATTCAAAATTGAGTGAGAATATGGATGTTGCTGATGAGCTAAGGAGACATCTGCTTGGAAAGAGGTATCTTTCTGTGTTAGATGACTTGTGGGATACTGATACATGGGATAAGTTATCAAGACCTTTTACTCTAGTTGAAAATGGAAGTAGAATAATTTTGACATCCCGAGATATGGAAGTAGGTTTGTATGGAAAGCGCAGCACTGATCCTCTTAACCTTCGATTGCTAAGACTAGAAGAAAGTTGGGAGTTATTAGAGAAAAGGGCATTTGGAAACAAGAGTTGCCCCGATGAACTATTGGATGTTGGAAAAGAAATAGCCGAAAATTGTAAGGGGCTTCCTTTGGTTGCTGATCTGATTGCTGGAGTCATTGCAGGGAGGGAAAAGACAATGTCTGTGTGGCTTGAAGTTTGAAATAATTTGAATTCCTATATTTTGAACAGTGAAGTTGATGTGATGAAGGTTATAGAATTAAGTTATGACCATTTACCTCTTCAACTGAAGCCATGCTTCCTGTACCTTGCTAGGTATCCTAAGGACGAAGAAATCAACAGAGATTGGTTGAAAATAATTTGGCATGCTGAAGGGCTTGTTGAACAGAGAGAGAGAGAAGAGTGTGGATGAACTGATGGAAATTTATTTTGATAATTTAATTTCCAGTGGCTTGATAATTTCTTTCAATGAGATAGGTGATGAACCGACTTGCCAAATTCATGATCTTGTGCACGACTTTTGTTTGATAATAGCAAGAGAGGAAAATGTGTTTGGCCAGATAAGTTCAGGTGATCCATCTTCTTCTTCAGTTTTTATGCCACGCACAGTACGCATTGATTATAATCAGGAGCACTTTGGGCCTAACAATTTCATCCTGTTTAGTTCAAAAATGAAAAGGCATTCTGGTAAACACCACGTCTCTTTGGAGATAAATGGAGACAAGATGGAAGATCGTCTTCGTGATGCATGTCACCTAAGAGACTTGAGGCTTCTTAGAGTGTTGCTCCTGCAACCCTCTTTTATGACTGTGAAAGATTCTTTGCTGAATGAAATATGCATTTTGAATCATTTGAGGTTCTTAGACATTAGGACAGAAGTTAAATCTCGGCCTTCATCTTTCTCAAACCTGTGGAATCTAGAATCCCTGCTGGTTGATAATGAAGGATCAACCTTGGTTCTATTACCGAGTATTTGGGATCTTGTAAAGTTAAGAGTGCTGTCCATTGATGTTTGTTCTTTCTTTGATATGGATACAGATGAACCGATACTGATAGCAGAGGACTCAAAGTTAGATAACATGAGAAAATTAGGGAAACTCGTGGTTTCCTATTCGAAAGAAACAGATGATATTTTCGAAAGGTTTCCCAATGTTCAAGAGCTTAAATTTGTTCTCAAGGAATCACGGGGTTATTCAACAGAGCGATATTGGTTCCCGAAAGTGGATTTCTAACTAAACTAGATTACCTCAGAGTAGATTTTGAAAGTTCAAACACAATTGACAGTGGACCCTCTTTAGCGACAAATTGGTTGTGGAATTTTCACTTCCCATCAAATTTGAAAATATTGATGTCGTTTGACTTTCCTTTGGCATCCGGTTCACTATCAACATTAGCGAGACTGTCCAACCTTGAAGAGTTGTTCCTTACGAGAACAATCATGCAGGGGGAAGAATGGAACATGGGGGAGGAAGACACGTTTGAGAATCTCAAATTTTTGTTTTTGCAAGAAGTGGCTCTTGCTAAGTGGGAGTTTGGAGAGGAATCTTTCCCATGCTTGAGAAATTACAACTGTGGGAATGTCATATGCTTGAGGAGATTCCGACTAATTTTGGGGATATTGGTTCATTAAAAATTATCGAACTTGACAACAGCCCTCAACTTGGAGATTCCGATCTGAAGATTAAACAAAATGTTGAAGATATGACGGGAGGGGACGCGCTTAAGGTCGAAATATTTTGAGCACCAACAGATCAGGTTCTTCTCCCTTCTGAGGGCTATTGTAATAAATTATCAAGATGTTTAAATAGGTGTTTCCGTACAACATTTGGCTTCACGTGCAATAACAAGTGTTTTTATAAATCCTCTTGCCGATTAATACATCAATTGGTGGGAATTGATGAGTCTAGGGTGCCTTCTTGGAGGTTAATTCTTTTCCGATTTTGGAAACTCTCGTTTTCATCAGTAATATCTTCTAACAGTGGTTTCTTGTCTGCAGGTGGCGCATTTAAGTCCATTATTGGTAGGATCGATGAGGTCAAGTTTGAGCAGTCACCAGTTGGTGGTTCCAGCTCGAAGGTGTCAAGCTCAAAAAGAATGTAGCAGAAGCCTATCTCCTTCGGAACCCTGATGGTTAATTATTCCAAGAAAGAAACCTATCTGGCCTTTGTTATATGGTTAATTCTTTAGTGCTTCTCAAGTACAAATTTGATACTGTGGATTTACTTCATAACATAACAGAGGAAGATATTGGCTGTTTGAACAAAAGCTCCTGAATTTACATGAATCCTCTGTCAAAGTACTATAACCTCGATCTGAGTACTGATTCAAAACAACTATTTGACATGCTGTGAGGTTCCAGATACTCAATAAACAGTTTTTTTTACATGTAAAACAAAAGAGTAAATTATAAAAGTAGATGAGGTGTCACTAGGCTTTCACCTATTGTTTAATGGTTACTTATGTCTTTTTTCCAAAGGCATAATACATAAACATGATCCTAAGCTTGACACCAAATTATAACTTTGACCTTAAAACTTTGACAATGCACAAATATGACCTTTAACTATTCAAAACTGCACAAATATGACCTCCGATCCTACGTGGCAAAACGCGTGTTCAGAACGCAAAACTGGGCGCGTCTAGCTTAAAATTTAAGGGCATAATACATAAATATGACTCTAAACTTGACACCAAATTTATAACTTTGACCTTAAAATTTAACAGTACACAAATATGACCTTTAACTATTCAAAACTGTACAAATATGACCTTTAAATGACTTTTCACTATTATTTTTTCATTATTTTTGGCTCAAAGATGAAAATGGCATCCAATTTCTTTTGTCATTGCGGAAAAAGAGCAATATTGAAGATTTATTGATTAGGTGGGTCAGCCTCAGACGAAAAAATCGCGCGGGTATGTATATATATTATAAAGCAAAGGGAGAATTTATGTTATATAACATATCTAAATATAATTTATTTAAATATTAAATTAAAGATGAAACTATACTAATAATAAAAAAAATATAGTTTTAATAATACGTTATTAAATTAATGTTATTAAGGATAGTAGTAGTAGTATATTAAATTAACGTTATCAATTTAACGTTATTAAAATGTTAGTATTAAATTAACGTTATCAAAACATTATTAAATTAACGTAGG